>NW_026521090.1:558943-723943 GCF_001660625.3 Ictalurus punctatus
TAAAACTCAACTTAAAAGCCAATAAATACTCACATCTACCTCTGAGACCAGTTGGAGATGGAAAAAATACACCAGCCGTGAGTGAGAAGAAGCAAGGGTCCAGCTTTATTGTTCCATTCCACCACACGAGATCCACACCGATGAGAATTCTCAGAAGTGATCCCCCTACCCTGAGCTTAAGCTCCAGTATTTATACTGTATTTACACACTAGATAACCCATATGTTTCCAGAAAAGGCCTATTTCACTTACACATAGAATCAGAACCCAGGCATTTCTAATAACCCAGAAAATAAAAACCCAGCGTTTTGAATTACATAGAGAATCAGAAACCAGGATTCTCATTTACCTTAGGTGGTCAGAAACCAGGATTCTCAATTACCTAGGTAAATAAAATGACGTAGACAAGACGACTAAACAACCAGGAGGGACCTTGGTCTTATCGTTATCTCTGGGGGGGGGGCAGTTTGACCCAGCCACCCTTATAACTGGTTCCTCATGGTTCTTTCTTAAAATTAAGGCCTTCCTTGCGAGCCAAGAACCCTCACCATTTGAGTCATGAGTAAGTTTACATTTTCCTGTATTTCTAGTTTATAATTTATTTTCATATTTGCACTATATTTCTTATTTTATATATATTTATACTACTTGAAAAGCGGTTTACTGTACTTCCAACTTCTTAATATCATTACAGTTCTACTGTCCTGCATATCCTACTATTCTGTTTTTAATAGAGTTTCTCTATTACTATAAGATTTTATTAAAGTTATTCATGTGTGTGTATGTATGTTGTGTCTACTTGCCCGCCCTTGACTGTACGAGCGTGTGTGTGTGTGTATTAGCACTCCTCAGCTCAGCTCGTATACCTCTTTTTGGCTTTTTTTGACTACTACTGCTCTTAAAGATCTTTAAAGTGTAATTCCAATCCGTCAATGTCCGCCTAATCCCGCTTCTATGTGTCTAGGTGCCCGTTTTTTTCTTCTTCTCCCTTTTGCTGGATGCTAGGTCTCCCTTATGTTTATTTTATGACATTTTTTATCCACAACACAGTGGTAGTTAAAGAAGTCAGGGAAAGCATCGTCTTCCCTGCACTTGGCAATGAATCCATTTGCACTGCTCAACCATTGACTGATATCAATTTGCACACTGGAGCTGGGTTTTGTCAATGAATTCTTTAAAAGACTGAAAAATGTCCTCTCCCCACGATTTCGCTTGCTAGCCTTTAGCACTGGCGCGCTTGATCGCACACGTGTGGTGAGAGAAAAGACGAGATCTCAGACTGGCTGCCCTGTACGTCAACTAACTACGTCAACTAGCGATCTACCTGCACTTCCTTTGCGATCGACCAGTCGATCGCGATCGACATATTGGGCACCCCTGCTGTATATATTTTGACCTGAAGAAAAAAGCCTCTTTATACACATATGCTGTTAAACTACACCTGCTCTACTCGTGTGTGTGTGTGTGTGTGTTACCTGCACTATGAATTTCTGTGCGTGCGTGCTGGTGTAGTCAGAGGGAAAAGTTTCGCTGATGTGCATGTTGAATTGTGACACTCAATTCTTTAGATCCTCAAACAACTCGGCCACCTCTAACACACACACACCAGAAATGATAGTTAGGGATCTGTGTCGAGAAGTGTGTGTATAGATGTGTGCGAGTGAGTGAGAGTCATAACCTCTTGTATCCGTTTGATCTGAATGCAGTTCTCTTTGCCCCACTCCAGCTCATCCTAAAAACACGCACACACACATCAGTACCACTTTATTTATTTCTATAATCCAACACACATACACACACACACACACACACACGCACACACACACAATGGAATTGTAAAGCAAAACATTGGAATATATATCTTAATCACATCTCATAGTCCTTTTATAGAGTCTGAATCAGTTTGACTGATTCATTTCGAGTTTATTCAGAGTCGAATCACTTTCTAGTGAGAATCAAATACTCATCTCAGTCTAGTTCGTTTGGAAGTGTGCGACTCTCACTAGAAAATTATTCGACTCCGAATCGTCTCGAAACGAATCAAAACCGATTCAGATTGGACAAATGGACTAATAGAAGAGAAAGAGCAACAGGAAAGAGGACAGCCTTCCTGCTGAAAGCAAACCGGATCAGAACCTTACATTAGATTGTTTTCTATATTTTTATTTTAAATCAGTTGTGTTGTTTTTCTTCTTTCTGCACTCGATTGAGGAAACACAGCAATGATAAATAAATAAATAAATTTATCTGTCCAGCTTCCTCCTCTTCGTCCCACAGAATGACGTGTGGGTGACGGATTGACGGATTTAAAAAAAGATGTCTGGGCAAACTGTGACCTCCTCGAGTTAAAAGTGAGCATCCAAGGAAATTTAATGTGTTAACTGCACTACATTCTGCAGTCACAGCACCAGAAAAAATATGTCCATCTACTGTACATGTTAACACACAAAACAAGCTAATTAAATTAATATTTAATTCATCGATGATTGTAGACGTGTTGAGGTTTCACGTTCTTTGTGCTTTATTATCATAAATATACACTTTGTTTAAACTTTTGAGTTTGGACACAAAATATAAACATTCCTCATGAATCCAGAACATTCATTTGTTTATTATTTAGAAAGTAATAATTAAACAGCTGAATAAAATGATCAGGTTAATCACTTGCAACATTTAGGATATGAATTTCTTGTATTGAGAGAGGTTTTTAATTATACACAGATATAAATAGATGTTGTTTATTTGTAGTTTTCATATTTGACTCAGTACATTACACCACATTTATTTAATCAACTATTTATCAAGTTTTTTCAATATTGAACTGAATGATTGTTCAATATCAATAAAAATCTTCAAATAATCTTTCAACACCATCAATACATCTCATCAGTAAATAAAAATCTACATTTATCCAGCTGATCTATTGACTGGTTTATTGAAAGTTTTACAGCTTCGGCAGGTAAAGAAGCCATGGCTTTAATCTGATCGTCTGATTTCTAATGATAATTAAATGACAAAATACAGAATTAAAGAATATCTTTATTTAAATTCAAAATCACGAATCATTTAAAAATATGGACTACAAGTCATTTCTACAAGTGTTCATACAGACAGAAAGAACAGAGATGAAACGGATTTAACAGATACAGGACAATTAGGACAAGGAAAGTGAGAGAACTAGAATTATCATTTTTTTATTTTTATTTTTTTTTAAAATTACAACTGTGTTCAAGATCACAGCAAAAAGACAGTAGAGGAAACAAAGGGAAAAAATATTTCACATTTCCTGTTTAAATTCAACAGTAAAATCTCATGAACTGAAGACATCGTGACTTTTTGAAACCGGTCGTTACATTTTTGAGTCAAACGGAGCAGGTAGTGATGAAGAAGCTGCCTCGAAAGATCATTTCTTTTCCTCGAAGAGTAAAAAAAAAAAAAAAAAAAACATGAAATCCTAAATGCATGAAAAATAAACTATGTACATTTTATGTCTAATTACAGTGAACCCTACGGAGAGTGAAGCTCACAGAGGCAAAGTGTTCACGCTACAGCAAATTTCACCGGTTGACGCTAAACTCGCTCACTTAGAAGGTGCGTTTCTCTGTCCCGGGATATTCCTAGCACTGTGTGAAAGCTCCTGAGATGTCCAGCATGGAGACGTGTGTGTATGTTGATGTGTACACAGTACCAATGGTCAGGATGTACTGTTGTGTCCGAGTTTCTCGTTCTCCTGAAAAGCACACGTGCGCGCGCACGCACACACATACACACACACACACACACACACGCACACACACACAATGGAATTGTAAAGCAAAACATTGGAATATATATCTTAATCACATCTCATAGTCCTTTTATAGAGTCTGAATCAGTTTGACTGATTCATTTCGAGTTTATTCAGAGTCGAATCACTTTCTAGTGAGAATCAAATACTCATCTCAGTCTAGTTCGTTTGGAAGTGTGCGACTCTCACTAGAAAATTATTCGACTCCGAATCGTCTCGAAACGAATCAAAACCGATTCAGATTGGACAAATGGACTAATAGAAGAGAAAGAGCAACAGGAAAGAGGACAGCCTTCCTGCTGAAAGCAAACCGGATCAGAACCTTACATTAGATTGTTTTCTATATTTTTATTTTAAATCAGTTGTGTTGTTTTTCTTCTTTCTGCACTCGATTGAGGAAACACAGCAATGATAAATAAATAAATAAATTTATCTGTCCAGCTTCCTCCTCTTCGTCCCACAGAATGACGTGTGGGTGACGGATTGACGGATTTAAAAAAAGATGTCTGGGCAAACTGTGACCTCCTCGAGTTAAAAGTGAGCATCCAAGGAAATTTAATGTGTTAACTGCACTACATTCTGCAGTCACAGCACCAGAAAAAATATGTCCATCTACTGTACATGTTAACACACAAAACAAGCTTTTGAGTATTAGTTACCCTGTCTTACTGTACAAGGCACCTGCAAATAATAAAGCAAGTAATTAAAAGTTCATCTATCATTTCACTTCCACTAATCAGTCTTTTGACCAGTCTAAAAATAAAAAGACTAAAAAGAAACAGACTTAGCAAGAAGAACTGAAGATATGTGGATGATGATGTCTCAGTTCCACCGCAGCTTCAACAGCCCTGGATCTTCTCCTTTAAAGCTTGGAGAAGGGCACGTCTTTCGGACTCTTCTTTTCCAGGGCTGCCTGCGCTGACTTCATAAGATCCTGTGTCTGCAGCATGTTCATGTTCCAAGTAGCCTGGAGACGCAGAGGAGAAATCTCAGTTTTCGACCGCTCTACTTTGTGTTTGTGGCCATACTGTGTGTGCATGGGTCTACCTTGAGGCTAAAAATGCTTTTCATGTCTTAAGCAGATTCTTAATATATTATATATATATATTATATAATATATATATATTATATATATATATATATATATATATATATATATATATATAAATATATATATATATTATATAACATATATATATATATATAAATAATAGTAACTTGACAACCTGCTGAATGTTTACCCTTAGTTTGCCCATTTTGCTTGCTGAACAAAACATGCTGGAAAGAGGCACCTTAGATGGTTTCACTGGACCTCTCAGAGGATCTGGAGGGTACTACAACACCCAAACAGGGACTTGAACCCTGGACCCTCAGATTAAAAGTCTGATGCTCTACCGACTGAGCTATCTGGGCTCAAGGAGAGAGAGCGCACTTTACCCTCGAGCTTGTAGGTCAGGCCTGTGGACGCTCTAGTTCAACGGTTCTCACAGACATAAATGGTGCTCAGCCCCTGGATCGGAAAGGGCCCATCCCATCTGGTTCTCATGGCTTTCTACAAACTATTAACACAACTCAGCACTACTATTCAAGGATACAAACCAACAGGGTTCAACCATTCAGCTGGTCAGATAATTCTAGTTCTCTCACTTTCCTTGTCCTAATTGTCCTGTATCTGTTAAATCCGTTTCATCTCTGTTCTTTCTGTCTGTATGAACACTTGTAGAAATGACTTGTAGTCCATATTTTTAAATGATTCGTGATTTTGAATTTAAATAAAGATATTCTTTAATTCTGTATTTTGTCATTTAATTATCATTAGAAATCAGACGATCAGATTAAAGCCATGGCTTCTTTACCTGCCGAAGCTGTAAAACTTTCAATAAACCAGTCAATAGATCAGCTGGATAAATGTAGATTTTTATTTACTGATGAGATGTATTGATGGTGTTGAAAGATTATTTGAAGATTTTTATTGATATTGAACAATCATTCAGTTCAATATTGAAAAAACTTGATAAATAGTTGATTAAATAAATGTGGTGTAATGTACTGAGTCAAATATGAAAACTACAAATAAACAACATCTATTTATATCTGTGTATAATTAAAAACCTCTCTCAATACAAGAAATTCATATCCTAAATGTTGCAAGTGATTAACCTGATCATTTTATTCAGCTGTTTAATTATTACTTTCTAAATAATAAACAAATGAATGTTCTGGATTCATGAGGAATGTTTATATTTTGTGTCCAAACTCAAAAGTTTAAACAAAGTGTATATTTATGATAATAAAGCACAAAGAACGTGAAACCTCAACACGTCTACAATCATCGATGAATTAAATATTAATTTAAAAAATTAAATTAAACAAGAGTAAGATGAAGTATATTTTTAATTAAAATGTAATTAGGAGCACTTTTAAAGTGGATTTGATTTAAAATAATGATAAAGCTGGGTTTTTTTTTATGTATTTGTATATCTTATCCTCTATCGTGTTTAAGAAGAAGAGAATAATGAAGCTTTTTATGAAATAATATTTGGGTTTATTTTATTTTATTTTCTCCTCAAAGATTCAAATTTACGTCAACGGCCGTTACGTTGGTGACGTCACCACGAGCGCGAGAAGTCGAAGGTAGGAGCAGAAAGCGGTGTTAGTGTTAGTTCTGGCCCGTTTGGACCCAAACTAAAGTGAGTTTATTCGGTTCTGTGTAACCGAACCCGTTCTGTTTTTTGCTGTATTGTGTGTATGTGTGTAGTTAACGGTGTTAACACCTGTGTTTCAGGTGTATTAGTATGAAGCAGGCGGTGACGGCGCACTGATTCACTCTCGGAGCTCGGTTCACTAATGACCGAATCACCGAGGAACCGACCAAAGATAACTCACACCCGCACGGAGAAGAAGAACAAGAGGAGGAGAAGTGAGAAATAACATTTTAAAACTTTTTTTATTCACTCTGGTTCAGTATTAATGTTAATATTATACAAATATACTAGCGGTGCTAGCTTTTGAGGAGGCAGTCCAGTCCACGCATGCGCAGTGTAATTAATGAGCAAGCTATTCGAAATGTGGTTAGCAAATAGGTCGATGTTATTTTTGATTCTATTTAAAACGATGAATTCACTCTGTCAATAACTGCCCAGTCTGAGAATACTGCATGATTTACTTTTATAAGTGGACGTGGCAGAACGACATTTAGCTTCACTGGCTAATTAGAGCTCTTTTACTAGTTTAATGGCTGAGTCATCCGGCTTCGCGCATGCGCAGTGTGGGTTAAGGCGCTATAGTTCTCTTCTTTTGAATTATTATTATTATTATTATTATTATTATTATTATTATTATTATTATTGAGACCATTTGGGGTGAATTTGGAGCATGTGGGGGGTTCGAGTGACCCCAGAATGACCTATAAATATTCTTTTAATATCTCCAGAACTGAAGCAGCACAAACGAAAATTTTTACGGCACAAACCAGCACAAACTATTCTGCCGATGTTTTGTGTTGGTGGGGGGTCCAACTTCACGCAGGTTGTTTGTGTGTGTGTGTGTGTGTGTGTGTGTGTGTGTGTGTGTGTGTGTGTGTGTGTGTGTGTGTGTTTGTGCTCTTCAAATATCCAGATGTTCGATGGTCAAGTGTGTAGTGTACAGATAGAGTGCACAATTTAAGAAATAGGAACCAGTCAGAGAGAGGACATCGAAATAAGAACAGGAAGCACTGACCAAATAAGGAAATAGATTAAACTGGTACACGGCGTATGGGAGGCAGGAGATTGTGACAGTTATGTTGAATTATAACGTGTTGGATTATAGAAATAAATAAAGTGGTACTGATGTGTGTGTGCGTGTTTTTAGGATGAGCTGGAGTGGGGCAAAGAGAACTGCATTCAGATCAAACGGATACAAGAGGTTATGACTCTCACTCACTCGCACACATCTATACACACACTTCTCGACACAGATCCCTAACTATCATTTCTGGTGTGTGTGTGTTAGAGGTGGCCGAGTTGTTTGAGGATCTAAAGAATTGAGTGTCACAATTCAACATGCACATCAGCGAAACTTTTCCCTCTGACTACACCAGCACGCACGCACAGAAATTCATAGTGCAGGTAACACACACACACACACACACGAGTAGAGCAGGTGTAGTTTAACAGCATATGTGTATAAAGAGGCTTTTTTCTTCAGGTCAAAATATATACAGCAGGGGTGCCCAATATGTCGATCGCGATCGACTGGTCGATCGCAAAGGAAGTGCAGGTAGATCGCTAGTTGACGTAGTTAGTTGACGTACAGGGCAGCCAGTCTGAGATCTCGTCTTTTCTCTCACCACACGTGTGCGATCAAGCGCGCCAGTGCTAAAGGCTAGCAAGCGAAATCGTGGGGAGAGGACATTTTTCAGTCTTTTAAAGAATTCATTGACAAAACCCAGCTCCAGTGTGCAAATTGATATCAGTCAATGGTTGAGCAGTGCAAATGGATTCATTGCCAAGTGCAGGGAAGACGATGCTTTCCCTGACTTCTTTAACTACCACTGTGTTGTGGATAAAAAATGTCATAAAATAAACATAAGGGAGACCTAGCATCCAGCAAAAGGGAGAAGAAGAAAAAAACGGGCACCTAGACACATAGAAGCGGGATTAGGCGGACATTGACGGATTGGAATTACACTTTAAAGATCTTTAAGAGCAGTAGTAGTCAAAAAAAGCCAAAAAGAGGTATACGAGCTGAGCTGAGGAGTGCTAATACACACACACACACGCTCGTACAGTCAAGGGCGGGCAAGTAGACACAACATACATACACACACATGAATAACTTTAATAAAATCTTATAGTAATAGAGAAACTCTATTAAAAACAGAATAGTAGGATATGCAGGACAGTAGAACTGTAATGATATTAAGAAGTTGGAAGTACAGTAAACCGCTTTTCAAGTAGTATAAATATATATAAAATAAGAAATATAGTGCAAATATGAAAATAAATTATAAACTAGAAATACAGGAAAATGTAAACTTACTCATGACTCAAATGGTGAGGGTTCTTGGCTCGCAAGGAAGGCCTTAATTTTAAGAAAGAACCATGAGGAACCAGTTATAAGGGTGGCTGGGTCAAACTGCCCCCCCCCCAGAGATAACGATAAGACCAAGGTCCCTCCTGGTTGTTTAGTCGTCTTGTCTACGTCATTTTATTTACCTAGGTAATTGAGAATCCTGGTTTCTGACCACCTAAGGTAAATGAGAATCCTGGTTTCTGATTCTCTATGTAATTCAAAACGCTGGGTTTTTATTTTCTGGGTTATTAGAAATGCCTGGGTTCTGATTCTATGTGTAAGTGAAATAGGCCTTTTCTGGAAACATATGGGTTATCTAGTGTGTAAATACAGTATAAATACTGGAGCTTAAGCTCAGGGTAGGGGGATCACTTCTGAGAATTCTCATCGGTGTGGATCTCGTGTGGTGGAATGGAACAATAAAGCTGGACCCTTGCTTCTTCTCACTCACGGCTGGTGTATTTTTTCCATCTCCAACTGGTCTCAGAGGTAGATGTGAGTATTTATTGGCTTTTAAGTTGAGTTTTAAATGTTTTTGGGTAACTGGCTAAATTTGAGCCAACAACTGCATAATACACCAACAAGCCTTATGCACAAGAATGCTAAACGTGAAAGAGATCATGGATGTTGAAACAAAGATCGCCTGTTCTATACGTGCTAGTTCACTTCAAAGACGGCTGTTCCGTGCGCATCTGGAGAAGGCAGACTACGCCCAATCAGCTCATGCTACACACTGACGTGTGGACGGCTTAGTAGGTGTAAATTCCTGCAGAGATTTCGAGAGCTCTGTCCGGAGATAAGCGAGTTTCTTTTTGCTGTTAAACATGCAGAATACACCCAGGTCAATGATGATCAGTGGTTGCTGGACTTTTTTTAACCGAGCATTTTTAACCGATCTGACAAACCTTAATTTGGAGCTGCAAGGAAAAGACAAAAATTAAAGGCAGTTAATGCCTTTAAACGGAAAATGCAACTTCTGTTTTCAAAGCTGCAGCACCATGTTTTTGGGAACTTCCAAAACCTCCCGTCAGATCTGGAGACGCAGCGGAAGGCTTGTGCGCAGTTTAACATTGCACGCTACACGGAGCAGATTGACAGCTGTCAGTCAGAGTTTGACAGACGCTTTCAAGACTTTGCTTTATTGGAGGCATTCGCCACATTCATGTGCTACCCGTTTAGGGACAATGTTGAGGTTGATTCACTCGCATCGAAAATTGCAGCGCTGTTTCACCTGAACTCGTCTGAAGTGGAGGATGACATTTTTTGAAACTACAGACTGACATTCAGCTGAAGTCCAGGGCTCATGGACAGTTCTGGAACTTACTCACAGGGGAAAAGTACCCAAACATGAGGAAATGTGCCACCTCCTTGACTGCATTATTTGGCTCTACTTATTTATGTGAGTCAGCCTTTTCCCTCATGAAGATCATTAAGTCCAAATACCGTTCCACAATGACTGATCATCATTTGGAGGCCTGCTTGAGGCTGGCTACCAGCAGCTACTGTCCGGACTATGCAACCCTGGCTGATTCTATTCAGTGCACGTCGTCAGAGTAAGGTAATGACCAAAAATGTACTGAATTGTATCGCGCCATAAGGGTTCATGCAGTTATGCAAGGTACATGAACATATATTGCATGTGTGTGTGTGTATATATAATATATATATATATATATATAATATATAATGTATATGTATATATATGTTTAGCATTTTTAGTGTAGGTAGATCTCTTTGACTGGTCCTGTTAAAAGTAGCTCGCAAGTCAAAAAAGTGTGGGCACCCCTGATGTACAGTAAATATAAATATTAGTCATAATTCGCAGCCTTAGAAGCACAAGCATCCAAAGTAAAATTGCAAATGCAGAGTTTAAAATTGTCACCATGACGACAAAGTCCAAGAAGTGTAACTTACTCCTGCAGAAAATAAATAATAATTATTATTAAGTATCAGTGATGTTTCCGTTGTTCAGGTGGCGATTGCAGGCACATTTTATCCGAACTGCTTCCTCCAGGGAACTCTATGGAAACGACCCCAGGACCACCATAGTGGTATTCAGTCAGCTTCCATTTAACTAGGGGATTATTATTATTATTATTATTATTATTATTATTATTAATAATATTTCTTTCTCTCCCTCCCTCTCTCTCTCAGGTGTGTAATCTCCCTCCATTTGCATTCCTCTACTATAAACAGCTCCAGTCTCTCTTCAGACACTGTGGTTAAATCAAATCCATCTCCTTTGACAGCTCCAGGTGTGTGTGACACCACTGTGTGTGTGTGTGTGTGTGTGTGTGTGTGTTTAATTGTGATTTTCTATAAACATGTATTGTGGGTCTGTGTGTATCAGGGCCTATGTAGAGTTCTACCGCTCGTCAATGAGAGGTTCTGGCGTTCTCCCAGAGGTCTCTCTGTCTCTCCTCCTCACGCAGCAGAGACTTCCTCTCCATCTCAACGTTTAACCCGCTGGAGAGGTGGAGACTTGGGCAGGGGGGTAGTGTATCTCACACCTCAGATATACACGGTACACACACACTCTGCAGCGAGCATCATCAGATGAGTCATGGTTACATTTTAAGTGAGAGTAGTCATGTGACCACATCCCCTAGACAGTGTGATGTTTAGATGATGTTCTGTACATTAGTGCTGTTCTGTTACAGGTCTCTCTCTCTGTGTCTCTCACTCACTGTGTATGTGTGTCTCTCTCAGGGTGAATGTGGATTTTCAGAATCAGTCAGTGAGCCCTGTCGGGGTTCTGAGCAGCTCCATTGAGTTGGAGAATCTTCCGTCTAACCCTGTCTTTATCGTCAATATCACCAAGGTGTCTGTTCCGCCTCTTTCACTTTCAGTGCACAAATAAAAAAGAAGCAGTGGCTCCTGTGTGTGTGTGTGTGTGTGTGTGTGTGTGTGTGTGTGTGTGTGTGTGTGTGCACTAACAGGAGGTCCAGGTGCAGCCTTTGGATATTGATGAAGATTTACTGCCCCTGCAAGACCTTCCTCAACTGCGTAGTCTGGAGCAAAGGATGCAACAGAGCCCAGATTACAAGCAAAATCTGGTGATTTTTTTTTTCCTTCTTGTTAACAACTACTTGCACAATTACACAGCTACTGAGAGCATTTCTGTTTTCTCAAGGTGACACACTCGTACTCAAAGCACAACACTGAACACCACTTTGATATGAGGGAACAGTTATGACCTAATCTTTAGTAGAGATGGAAAACACACAGGGCAGGGTAACTGCAGGAGTAGTGAGAAGCACTGACACAGTTGACGAGGCAATACATGCTTATTAATTATTTGTTTTTATACTAGTGTATATTATTTTTTAAATCGGTTTCAGGTAAACTGGTTGGCGCTTATTGACGGGGTGTATGTGCGTGACTGCACCTGGCGCATATTGAAGAGGGTGATTGCTAACTCCCTTGCAAAGAATCTCAATTGGAGGGGAGTCAATGGAAAGACTTCACTGTCCGCTCTCCAACTCGGAGAGGTCGTGATTGGTAAGTATATCTGTTTACATACAGAATTAGCTGTCTCTCTCAGATGATATGTAAGGGGTAATCCACGGCTAGATGTGCATTAAACGATTTAATGCATGATGTGGAGGAAAAGAACCACTCGTTCAAATCGTTTAATGCACACCTAGCCATGGATTACCCCGCCTATACCATGGTCTTTCCACAATTAATAACGTTAAAGCTGTCATTGGTTTAGAAGTGCAAACTTTGATTAGAAGTTTAAAATAAACTTTGGGAGGTCCCACTTCGGCTCTAATTGGCTATTTATATTTCTCTGGTTTACTTTATTTAAATGGTTAGTAGTCATATGGATCCCAGCATAGCTGGGACAGGCACGCCTTTAAGATTTATTAGTTGGAACGTCAGAGGTATGGGTAATCCTGTCAAGACATCTAAGGATTTTATACATTTGAAACATTTAAACTTCAATATAGTATTTTTACAGGAGACGCACCTACGTCTTAAAGTATTAAAGATCATCAAAGGTTACTCTGCCCTTGGGTGAGTCAAGTCTTCCACTCGAACTTTAATTCGAAAGCAAGAGGGGTCGCTATTTTAATTGACAAAAGGTCACAGTTTTCCTCCACTAACGTTGTTGCTGATGTGAACGGTAGATATATTATAGTTGCTGGTACTCTGATGCAAAGACAGGTGTTGTTGGTAAATGTACACGCTCCAAACTTTGATGATGTGGAATTTGCTAATAGATTGTTGAGCAATCTCCCTTTTTAAATACTCACCTGTAGATTTTCGGGGGAGATTTAAACTGTGGAATTCACCAAAACTTGGATCGGTCTAATCCCCGTACTCTGAATCAATCTGCTATGTCTAAAACATTTTCCTATTTTATGGGTCAGAACGGTCTCGTTGATCCCTGGAGATCCCGTAACTCTGCTCTTAAAAAGTTTTCTTTCTTCTCCCAGGTGCTATCCTATTGAAATCCTATTTGAGGATTGATTATTTTTTATAGACAGCACTCTTGATTCTTGTGTAGTCTCTTCTGACTATTTGGGTATTGTAATTTCTGACCATGCGATCATGAATTAGATATTCATCTTTCTATTTATAAACGTAGCCCACCGCCTTGGAGATTTAATTCTCTTCTTTTAGCAGACAGTGAATTCTGTGAGTTCATTTCTACTTCTATGGATGACTTTCTTTTCTTCAGTCAGAATGACTCCACCTCTTATTCATTGTTATGGGAGACACTTAAATCCTATATCAGAGGGCAGATTATTTCTTACTCCACTCTCTGTAAATAAAAGCGCACTGCTAGGGTTAATGAACTTACATCTGCGATCAGTAGTCTCGATCAAAGATGTGCGTTGAACCCCTCTCCAGAACTTCTTAAACAGCGAATCGACTTACAGGCAGAATTCAATCTTATTTCGACTAAAGAGGCGGAACGCTTGTTGTTACGTACTCCTGGTTCATATTATGAACATGGCGACGAGCCGAGTCGTTTACTGGCACGTCAGCTACGGCGACAGGCCGCTTCCCGTCTCATACCTAGTGTTAAAAACACTCATAATATCGTCACTACAGAGCCCATGGAAATTAATGCTACTTTTAAATGGTTTTACTCTTCACCTTATAAATCTGAATTTCCTGCAGACGATACTAAAGTGAATGCATTTCTTCAAGACCTTTGTACCCCTGTTATTGATTCGAATACTGCCATGCAACTGGACTCCCCACTCTCTTCAAGAAATTTGAATTCAGTTAAAACTATGCAATCTAACAAAGCTCCTGGCCCGAACGGGTTTCCAGTTGAATTTTTTAAAATGTTTATCGGAAAATTAGCTCCATTGCTTTTATCTGTGTTCAACGAATCCTTGGAATGTGTCTTTGCCTCTGACTCTGACACAAGCCACGATAGCTCTGCTTCTTAAGGAGGGTAAGGATCCAACCTCCTGTGGTTCTTATAGGCCGCTGTCTCTGCTTAATGCAGATGTAAAGGTGTTGGTGAAAGTAATGGCATCTCGTTTAGAGGACATTATCCCTTATATTATATGTGAAGAGCAGAAGGGTTTTATAAAGGGACGTCAGATGTTTTTCAGTACCCGTACGCTCTTTAATATAATTTATTCAAAGCATTCGGCAGTGCTTCCTGAGATTGTGATTTCATTAGATGCTGAAAAAAGCATTTGATAGGGTTGAGTGGGAGTATTTGTTTGCAGTCTTGAGGAAGTTCGGATTTGGGGATGAGTTTATTTCTTGGATTAGCCTCCTTTACTCAACCCCTAATGCCAGGGTTCAGACAAACGATCTCGTCAAGGTTGTCCTTTATCCCCTCTGCTTTTTGCTGTCGCTATCGAACCTCTGTCTATCGCATTAAGATCTTCTCCCTTGTTTAAAGGAATAGTTCTATACGGTGTAGAATACAAATTGTCGCTATATGCTGATGATTTGTTATTGTATGTAACCGATCCTGTTGCCTCTATGCCTGCTGTCTTGGCTGTTCTGGAATCCTTCGGTGTTGTCTCTGGTTATAAATTAAATTTGGAGAAAAGCGACTGTTTTCCTGTCAATACTGCAGCATTTTCTCTCCAACAGTCAGATTTACCGTTTCGATTTAGTCAGTAAGGGTTTAAATACCTAGGTATCAACGTGACACGTTCTCTATCTAATCTTTCATCAGCTAACTTCACTCCCCTTATCTCAAAGGTTAAATCTAACATTCAGATTTGGGTAACTTACCCCTTTCTCTAATTGTCAGGATCAATGTCGTCAAAATGAATATATTACCGAAGTTTCTTTTCTTGTTCCAGCAAGTGCCTCTTTCTCTGCCAAAATCATTCTTCGATTCATTGGATAAGATAATTAGTACTTTTATTTGGGGAGGGAAGCCACCAAGGGTTAGTAAATTATTGCAGAAATGTAGACTTAGTGGAGGACTTGCATTACCCAATTTTCAATTCTATTACTGGGCTGCGCACATCCATAAACTCTGCTACTGGGTTAAATCTCCTGAATCTTCTTGGTCTAAATTGGAACTATTGTCGTGTAGGGAATCCTCTTTACCTGCTTTACTTTACTCCTCTTTACCTACAAAACTCTCCCTATATACTGATAATCTAGTTGTCCTCAACACTTATGACTTGGTATCAATTTAGACGGCGCTTTAAATTTGTAGGTGCATCCTCTTTGTGTCCTTTAGTCAACAACCATCTATTTCCTCCATCGTGTTTGGACTCCACATTCTCAGTGTGGGATGACAAGGGTATTGAACAAGTTAGAAATCTGTATCACGAAGGTGTGTTCGATAGCTTTGCCAATCTGGCATACACTTATGACCTCCCTGTGACTCATTTTTTTCGGTATTTTCAAATTCGGAATTTCGTTTCTAGATGTTTTCCTGATTTCCCCTCTGCGCCTCCTGAACAATCTTGGGAAAGCTTGTTTTCATACAATCCACATCAGAGAGGAATGATTTCTAGGATTTATGATTTCATTCTGGCGTTAGGTAGTGAGTCGTGTAACAAAGTTAGGAATGCGTGGGAAACGGAGTTAGGAGTACAGATAAGTGAGGGGTGTTGGGAACGTGCTATAGGGAGGGTACAGTCTACCACTTCCTGTGCTCGTCTTGGACTCATCCAGTTCAAAGTTTTACACAGAGTCCATCTGTCCAAGTCGAGACTTTCTGTGATGTATCCGGACGTAGAGGACAAGTGTGATAAATGCCATGGCTCTCCCTGTCAACTTGGCCATAGGTTTTTCTTCTGCCTTGATCTCCATGGTTTTTGGACTGGTTTTTTACCATCATGTCCACTATTCTCAGGGTAGATTTAAATCCTTGTCCATTGATTGCTGTATTTGGGATTCATGATGCCTCAGTTCCATTGAGCTTGATACAAAAGAATGTTTTTGCTTTCACATCCCTTATAGCAAGACGTTCCCTACTGTTGCAGTGGAAGTCTGCTAAATACCCATCTATCTCCCAGCGGCTAAAGGGCGTGATGTTTTTTCTGAAACTCGAGAAAATAACATATAGGATGAATGGTTGTACGGACAAGTTTTTTTTATAAAGGGCATCCCTTTATTGTATACTTTATGGAGTTAGACACTTCCCACTTAAATTTTTGTGCCTGTTGTTGAATTTTACAATATCTTTATAACCAGCGACAGTTATTGGGTATCCATGATGAGGCGGGGGGCGGGTTTTCTGCATTTTTAATTTTGTTTTCCTTTGTTAGTGAAAAAAGAAGAAAAACCTGTGAATGTTTACTGCTGTGTGTTGCTCAATTTGTTTTCCTTGGGAAAGGGAGGGGAGGAGAGAAGAGAAAAGGTGATGTTCAGCTGACATGTAGACGTGTTCAGGAGAAATGTTCAATAAAAATGAAACTGGAAAGAAAAAAGTAGTTTAAAATAAACTTTAATTTCCATAAGTTAGGTGGTTAGATCTGGAATTTTGTCTGAAGTAAATCAGACACAGAGATAAAGTAGTGTGATAAGATTTAGGAATGATCACGGTGATCAAACTGGCTGGAATTACCTGTGCAATAAACAATTACAGTGAGGGGAAAAAAGTATTTGATCCCCTGCTGATTTTGTACGTTTGCCCACTGACAAAGAAATGATCCGTCTATAACTTTAATGGTAGATTTATTTGAACAGTGAGAGACAGAATAACAACAAAAAAATCCAGAAAAACGCACGTCAAAAATGTTATAAATTAATTTGCATTTTAATGAGGTAAAAGTATTTGACCCCCTCTCAATCAGAAAGATTTCTGGCTCCCAGGTGTCTTTTATTTTTTAATTTTTGACGTGCGTTTTTCTGGATTTTTTTTGTTATTCTGTCTCTCACTGTTCAAATACAACTACCATTAAAATTATAGACTGATCATTTCTTTGTTAGTGGGCAAACGTACAAAATCAGCAGGGGAACAAATACTTTTTTCCCTCACCGTATAATGCACACCTTCCAGCCAATCAGAATCCAGTATTCACACTGACCGTGGTATAAGTGTAATTAATGCTTAAGATTCATAATGACTGTACGATATGTGTTGCTTTATTCCAAAGCTGCAGTTCATAGAAACCTCCTCACGGCTAAAGCTGCAGAGATGGAGGTCGAGGGGACCATGAAGAGGCGGCTCCAGCTGGCATCAGAGCGAGAGTGTGGGCGCAAGAGCAGACTTTTGATAAAGGAGGGTATTTACAGTGTTTTAACTGCTGTTTTTGCGCTATTATTAATTTGTTAAAATGTTCATATTATAGTCTATTTTTAATTGTTTATAAAAGTCCTTGCTGTTTTTAAGTGGCTGAATTAGTGTGTGTGCGCGCATGTGTGTGTGCGCGTGTGTGTTGGTAGCTGGGTGGGTATATAGTTCTGGTCGGAAGTTGACATACCCCTTGCAGGAGAAAGAGACCCTGTGTAATCTGTTTAAATGACGTTTACGCATGTTTTGCAGAGAGATCATTTTCACCTTGCTGTTCGGGTCTCTGTCCCACACTGTTACAGTGCAGTATTGAGAGCGCGCGAGGGAGATCGATTTTCTATCAGAAACAGTAACTATATAAAATGGACGTCAACACGCACCACTCTGTGAGGTCATTTCTCGCTCTCAACAGAGTAGTTGTGATTGTTCAGTGTTTACCACGGGGCCAAAACATTCAAGGCCATGGTGTATTTTGACTGTTCCTGTAGCATAATCTCACCAAACTGTGTGTACACGAGTCCACAGACACTGAGTCTATTCACAGTTCCATGCTGTGTAGATGTTCTGCTCATCCTCACTGTACCGTAAAGATCAGAACCTCACATCTGTAACCTTGTAGCTTTCCTTAATCAACACGACTGCGACCAAGCTTGTGTATCACTACTATTTTTAGATCTCCGCCTCTCAAAAGTATTGGCGCCCTGCGCGGCCGCCTCTCAAATCTTTTGGCGCCCTACGCGGCCAGCTCTCAAATCTGTTGGCACCCTATGCGTCCGGCTGTCAAATATATCGGCGCCCTATGCGTCCGGCTGTCAAATATATCGGCGCCCTATGCGTCCAGCTCTCAAAACTATTGGCGCCCTTCACGGGCAGTTCTCAAAAGTATTGGCACCCGATCTGAATTTTGCCACGGCAAGCACCACTCACATTTTCTTCAGGAAATGTACCTTAAAATAATAAAAAGTCTCTCGCTAGGCTGTGTGTCGAGATAAACGTGAAAACATCTTGAGCTTGTGTTCACCACAGACCTTATTTCCGGCATTTAACCCAAAACCCCATTGACGGAAGTGCTAATACGCTGACTCGTTTCTGGGTTTCACGACTCATTCCTGCAGCACTCTGTAAGACGGGCTGTTGTTATCAAACCATCGAAGTAAGATAAGCGGCTTTGGTAATGATTCTTTAAATGAACCGATTCAGAATCCTCTTCTTGAATCGTTTGAGTCGTTCTCACTCGGTCAGGGTTGCACGTGTGGGTTGCTTTTCCTGCACGTGTTCACAGACCGTAAATCCCGACCCCATGGTAGACACTCGACAGAAATTTCATACTAAAGTAAGTATTTTATATTTTCTGGGTCTAAACAGAGCAGAAGTATTGCTAACGTGTTGTACAGATTCTATTGGACTGGTGAACTGTGGATTTGTATATTTAACCCAGTTTAATATGGCCTGCTTTGTTCAGTCAGAGACAAGTAAATCTGTTCTAATGTTCACTTATTTTCCATAGATAAAACACGTTTGTTTACACATGAATACGTACTTTATGCTTTCAGAATGGTGGAGATTTGGCCCTTAACTATGGTTAAGTGGGGGGTACTATAAAATGCACAGTTCTGAGACACTATATACCTATACTGTGAAATCAGTACATGTGTGTTTACAATGATTATAGCTTTTGGGGAAAAAACTATTCTTGAATCTATTAGTCCTTGTTCTGATGCACCTGTAACGTCTCCCTGAGGGCAACAGATCAGAGCCAGGGTGAGAGCTGTCCTCAATGATGGTTTTTCCTCTGCTGAGGCAACGGGGGGTGTAAATATCCATCAGGGAGGTGTTGTGGATAAAAAATGTCATAAAATAAACATAAGGGAGACCTAGCATCCAGCAAAGGGGAGAAGAAGAAAAGATGGGCACCTAGACACATAGAAGCGGGATTAGGCGGACATTGACAAATTGGAATTACACTTTAAAGATCTTTAAGAGCAGTAGTAGTCAAAAAAGTCAAAAAGAGGTATACGAGCTGAGCTGAGGAGTGCTAATACACACACACACACACACACGCTCGTACAGTCAAGGGCGGGCAAGTAGACACAACATACACACACACACTCTCTCGCTCTCATACACACACATGAATAACTTTAATAATCTTATTGTAATAGAGAAACTCTCTATAAAAAAACAGAATAGTAGGATATGCAGGACAGTATGGAGGATATGCAGGAGCTTAAGCTCATCACTTCTGAGAATTCTCATCGGTGTGGATCTCGTGTGGTGGAACGGAACAATAAAGCTGGACCCTTGCTTCTTCTCACTCACGGCTGGTGTATTTTTTTTCTATCTCCAACTGGGCTCAGAGGTAGATGTGAGTGTTGGCTTCTATGTTGAATTTTAAGTGTTTTTGGGTAATAGGCTAAATTTGAGCCAACAGAGGGGAGAGGTAATAAATAAACTTATAAATGTGATTACTTGATGACCGTAGACAGAACTCTATAAATGTGAAATGTTTTGTTGAAGTTCAGATGAATCTCTGATGTACAGAATCTTCAACAGAGTTCTGCAGAAAGATTTTAAATGCCTGTCATTCACCAGAACAAATTTGCAGTTGAACAGTCTGTCTAAAAGAAAAAATCTAAACACACAATATAAAATTCCTGCAGTGTGAATAAAGCCTTTGTGTTGCTTTTAGCAAACATGTCTAGTACTCTCTGTTCAATGTACACAATTTACCCCATTTAAATGCATTTTGGAAATTGTTCCACATGGCCTTAAAGTGTGAATATTCACTGTATGCCAAATAAGTAATCAAAGAATGGAACTGAATTTTTTCTTCTCTAATGGACCATTAATCACAATTATAAAAGATGATGCATCAGGTACAAAGTATCAGGGTTTTTTCCCCCTCTTTTTCCCACAATAGTTGCATGATTTTTGCTACACCCTTTCCACCGTGTGTGTGTGTGTGTGTGTGTGTGTGTGTGTGTGTGTGTGTGTGTGTGCGCGCTACCAATCACTTTGAGGTAAAAATATTTTAACGCAGCCACTTTCACCTTCCTACAACAATTGGTGACTGGGGATCTCTGTAATGTAACCGTTTCTGTAATTATCCTTACTTGCCTTTGTGCTTCTGTGTCTTCTGTTGGTGCTTTATTCTGCTTTTTAGGGCCCGAGCACCGCTGCTGCAAAGCCCTATTGGATCTGCTGTTTATTATTGGGGCAGAGCACCGAAGGTGCAGCGCTTCCGGTGACCACCGGAGGGCGCATGCACCGGAGGTGCAGGGCCCTATTGATTTTCTGGTGTTTATTGTTTATTTCATGCATTCTTGTCGTTTTTAAGGGCCTAAACATGGCTGAAAACTCACAAAACTCGGTAGACGCGCCAGCACCAGTGAAAATGTAACTTACATTGGGCATGGTCGAGGAGCTCCTTAGCACCCCTGAATGCAGACAAAGGTCGGGATGAAGTTGCTCCGATGTGCACGATTTACCATATATATATATATATATATATATTAGATAGATATGGGGTAATAAAGTGTAAAATATAGATAATTCACAATAATTTGATATCAGTTAGATTCAGCTTCGGACACAAGTTCCAGGTACTGATCGAGAAGGAGTGGATCAGCTTCGTACACAAGCTGGCCTCGGTGCGTATGAGCAGTGAGGGCGTGGTTGTGTGTGGGCGTGTGAACGCATGTATATTTAACCCCATCTTTCTCTCTCTGTGTGTTTCTCAGCGTGTCGGCCTTGGAGATGAGAATCACGCCAACTCGGAACGATCCCCTCTCTTTGTGCAGTTCATCGACTGTGTGTGGCAGATGATGAGACAGGTCAGCTACTGATGCTTTACACCACAACACTGTTGAATTCTCCAATCTGATTGGTCAGAAGGCGTTGGAGACATTTCTGGAACAGCAAGATTCTGATTCCAGCTGCAAGGGAAATTACAGCTTTATAGTGATGTGCTCGTTCTCGTTCCTATAGTAACAGCTCATTGACAGGGTCTAGTATGGCGTACGCAATGCATATTCTAAGCTTAATCGTAAACATATTATAAACATGTCACTTAAAGAAAAAGACGTATGATCATTGTGATCTAGTTAAGATTTATAAGTTATCTATTTATGGAAGTTTTATGGAAGTAGTCTCCAGTGTCACGGCAGAGAGGACATTGCACTTTCCAGTTTCTCAGTAACATTGCAAGTCTTAATAATTTCAAGAGTTAGGGGGAAAAAAGAGAGGCTTGTGAGGGAACTATTGTTTTATTTTAATGTTATATAGTAAGAGATCATAATGAGAACTAGCTCTCTTTTCCAGGACATTCCAAATTGTTCTTTGGCTATGCTCCATGTTTGTGCAATGGTTCAGACCGGTTTTTCCTCTTTTCGCAGCTTCAAAATGGCTTGCTTTTCTCCCATAGACAGCTCTCTGGTCTTATTGTCGGTTTATTCTTTTTAACAACAAATGCTGTCTCCACAGGTGAAACCCAGGGCTCAAACCAAGAGAAGACATTCAGAGCTATTCATTCTTTAAAGTCCATTTAACAAGGTATACCTGGCCAGCAAGAAAAAAACATCAGTCACTCGTTCCAGTATTTTTGAACAGTTAATGAATAGGATGGCTTCAAAAAAGCTGCCATATTTTAAGCTGTGTAACACGTCTAGATGTAAATATGAGGAAATGAAAGCTGAAATTCTGATCTATCGTCTCATATTCGTCTTTTATCTCAAACCCAAATGTCTTCAGTATACAGCAAAAGCAAGTGAATTGGCCTTGATGTTCCAATACTTTTGAAGAGGACTCTAATTGTAAGAATTAAATATAATTTCCGTACTGAACAAAAGACTGATTATCTGTTCAGGCACTATTGTGCAGATCCACATTTAAGCATCTTACTATACACTGAGTTCAAAGAGCTTTTTCTCATCCCCATCCTGGATCGCCCCTACAGCTGCCTGTTTGGTACATTCCTCTACAGCAGTGAGCAGGAGAGAATGGAAAAGGTACGCTCCACATTTCTCCACTAATGGGCGGAGGCTTTCCAGCCTGTCTGATTTTCCTGAATGGAAATGAATTTGTCTAAGTGTCTTATGACTTCTCTCTCTGTCTCTCTCTCTCTTTTGTTTTTAGGAAGTACAGGGTAAAACGGTCACTGTGGTCCTACGTTAACAGTCAGCCGGAGGACTTCACTAACCCGTTCTATGTGGACTGTAAAAACCAGGTGCTGTATCCACTGGCCAGTCTCACACATCTGGAGCTCTGGGTGGGTTATTATGTGCGCTGGAACCCACGCATGAGACCACAGGTGCTTATACTGCAAACCACACTCTATGAAATTCTGGGGAAATGCTCAAAAATAGTGTTTCCAATATATACCAAAATACCCAGTTACTTGTTTAACTGAGCAGTGTCACTTCAAACACATGATGAATGTCACTTTTTATTACTAGGTGTTTCTGGGTTTTAACACCAAGTTTGCTTTAAAAAAACAAAACCATTTCTATCAGCGCAAAGCTAAAAAAACACAAAAGCTGGAGTAATGGGTCGGTAAGCATAAAAAGTGCCGTACACAGTGGAACTGGACACACGAGGATCTCTGACACTGTTGACTCTTCAGTGGTTCCATTTTCAGTTCTAGTTTGTAGGTACAGGTTTCAGTCTTCAACAACATTGTAGTTTTCTTTTTAAAATGCACTCCTTGGTTGTGCTCACTGCATTACAAACTCAAATCCAACATTGTGAGATTATTTTTTTTAAATGTGTTGAAATGGAGTTTTCTTGTGATTCCTCTATATTCCTGTATATTTCATGATTGGCTGGTTAGAAAACTACATGAACGTACAGGTGTTCCTAATAAAGTGGACGGTGAGTGAACATGACGTGGCTGAAACGATTTCCAAAACACTTCAGGAGCAGCTAGCGATAAAGATTAAGGTTACACCGGCTTGATGATTGATCTTTTAATAATGATACATAAATAAATAGAAAGTGAATGGAATGATTTAGAAAATCGGTGTCCCAGAACGAAACTGATGTTTGTGTGCTTTGTTGATTATGTAGATGCCGCTCCATCAGAATCTGAGAGAGTTATTGTTTTTGCGTGAAGAACGTGGAGGAGCTCCAGAGAGAGGCCACGTCATCCTGCTCCATCTCCTCATCCTCAGAGCATACTTCTCCCTCCTCACATAGTGGTACACCACTTCACACTGCCGTCTAAATACACACGCGCACACACACACATACATACATTTAAGAGCACACACTGTCTTTACTCAATGAATACACTCAGGCACAAGTAGGGAGTGGATGAGTATGAAGCGGGCACACACACACACACAGACATTCCTGTTTGCAATTTTTTTAACTATAGAGAAGTAACCTAGTGTCACATTTTATAAATCCTTAATACTTAAAAATGGATCTTGGATCAATGAGGTTTTCTACTGTTCTCAAGGATTGGCATGCTGTGCATCCTGAGATGCTTTTCTGCTCACCATGTATGTAAAGAGAGGTTATTTGATGTTACCATGGCCGTCCTATTAACTTGACCCAGTCTGGCCATTCTCCTTTCGCCAACAACGTGTTTCCACCCCGAGAACTGCCACTTACCGGATGTTTTTCACACAAGTGTGTGTGTGTGTGTGTGTGTGTGGAAATCCTAGGAGAGCCGCAGTTTCTGGAATACTCAAACCAGACCATTTAGAATCTACAACCATGCCGCGGATAAAATCACTGGATTACATTCTGGTGTTTGATGTGAATATTGACTGAAGCTCTTCATCTGATCCTGCTTGATGTTGTACATTGTGGTGTTGCCATATGATTGGCTGATTGGATAATTGTATGAATGAGCACATGTACAAGTGATCAGTGAGCACATCTATCTACCATAGAGGTATTTTAGGGCAATACTTGACAATGTACCTGATTTTGTTAGATTTGTGGCCAAGTTGAAGAAGCTTTTGACATCCCAGTGGAAAATAATAAATAAAACAATCCAGGACAAATTCACTTTCAGTATTTTATTTTTACATTGTTTTTTTCCCCCTTAATGTTAATCACTTTCTACAGAACCGGTCCAAACTTCATATGTCAATGTAGTAAGCAAAATAAACTGTCTACAGATAAAGAATCTAAGCATGCATCTGTTTTCACCCTTATGGAAAAAGTTTAGCAGTTCCTATCCAAAAGACACCAAGAGCCCAGATGTCCTTAGAAACTAAATGTAACCTCCAACTCGTGGCCTTTTCAGTAACTCGATTCCCAGACGTCGCCACAATGATCACAGTGCATCCTTCAAATCCACCGTGCAGCGGAAATGGACCAGTCGATTTAAACGGATTGTTGAAAATGTACGTTGTTCAAGGCATTTTTGGATTTGAAATTTCGCTACAAACCGAGTCTGAACAGTCGCCAGAATCTGAGGCAAAAACACACGAAGGAACGAGATCACGTCGTCATTGCCTCGTCTCTGGTGTTCTACATTTTTGACGAAAGTAACACCAGAGATGCTGCGTTAAAGTGGTCAAGAAAATTACACCAGAGTAAAAAAAATCTCATTGGGTTAGATTATAAACATCGACTGAAACTCTCGATAGGACGTGACACTGTTGGAGAGTTGCATACGAGCAGACATTCAACGATATTTAGTAGAAGCCTTGTGGATGTTTTCGTCTGTGTTCGTCTGTAATATACTGGACTGTCCTACCAAGAGTTCGTCCACATACACATTCAACTGAAGCTCATACAGTCAGCATACTGAACTCTCCTTTTTGCCATAGTGCGGCCGCTTAACAGGATAAGGCCTCAGAAGTCAAGCACCAGCAGCTTGTGGCTAAAAAACTGCAGCAGAATTGAGCTCGGATAGGAGGTGACGGGTGACGGAAAAAAGCCGGGGAACCTCGGAAAGGAAAACAGGGCTGTGTTCCAAATCTTTTATCGCCTCCTCTTCAAACTCCAAAAACCTCTGGGCCCTACAGCTAAATCCAAAGCTGAGGAAAACAACCGTTCAACTATGAAGGCCTTCTCAAACACAATGTTTGAGCGAAGGGAGGAAATGATCAAACACAGATCAATTGGAACACAGCCCATACAGCAAGACCGTAAAAAGGTGCCATAGAGCGTAAATGATTCAAAAAGACACAAATCTAAGCCCAGTACAACCAGTTGAACATGAATAACACGCAAAGCACATTTCACAAGCATGATATCTTTCAAAAATGTCCAAAAGTACAAATTCCCTAATAAAGGAAAAAGACATGTTTGTGCTAACATGTAAGACTTGAGTTTCCACATCTTCCAAACAAGTACACTTCAGCGTCTTCGTTACTGTAAGCTCGGCTCTGCAAATCTGCTACCACTGTTGTACCAGTAAACACACAGACAGAGCAAGTTAGCAAAGATTGGTCAACAAGGTTTCTTCAAAACAACCACCTTTTTATACACGTACGCTCACTTCATATTGTCAGTCCCTTTTTAAAAGTGAATTAAACCATGAGCAGCTATCTTCTCAAAAGTCCGGTCAATTTCAGAGCACAAAAAAACTGCCTATATACACGACAATTCAGTCCCACGTCTCTGAAAGAAATGCAGAGCACAAATGTACAAATCACTGCGATTTCTATTTTTCTTAAATGTGAAAAGGATGCTTGTAAAAAGATGATAAATCTTCACTGGGAATTACTTTAAGGTCATCAACAATTAATTTATAAATCAGGGGAGCCTGGCTCTGGTCCTGAATTCCTGTAATCATGCACAGTGTGATGATTTCTCATCTAACACTCCTACCTAATGACCCGAGGACTTAAATCGGGTGTGATTCAGGAAAATTCCCAAACTGTACTGGACTGTAGTCTTACAGGACCACAGTAAGGCTTCCCCGCTCTAAAGCGTTTCCTACAGAAATATTTATTTGAACATGATGTGGATAATCTAATCACAGACTCTGGATTAACGGTGCACACAGCGATGCTTTCACACAAAAGTGTGATGGACACTAAAAAGCTGGAGCAGCACTAATGCATGAATAGTTTGTCTCAGAGTTTGTACTTTCAATTAGAAACACATTAAACCTCTGCACAGTTTCCAACTTCATATGAATAATATTGTAAACAGTCGTATTAGTGAGAATGAGGACAAATGGTTAAATATTCACAGAAAGTTTGACTTGGTCACAAAACAGATGTCCCTCCCCTCCCCCCACTGAGAGCATGTATGCATTGAGCAGTGCTCCCTCTTCAGGCTGGGAGATGTATCACAGGTTACACCACGTTGTCTTCTGTGGGCGGCTCATCACTGGGGGGCTGGAGGAGAGTTTGTTGAACTGTAAAATGACATTTTCACTTGGGGGTGTACTCACTTTTGTTGCCAGCGGTTTAGACATTAATGGCTGTGTGTTGAGTTATTTTGAGGGGACAGCAAATTTACACTGTTCCACAAGCTGTACACTCACTACTTTACATTGTAGCACAGTGTCATTTCTTCAGTGTTGTCACATGAAAAGATATCATCAAATAGTACCATAGCAGGCTGAGAGTTTCACATCAACAAAGGTCAAGCGTGCTCGTTAGAATATCAGCCTGGAAAGTTTTCAAATCGGTCTTATCAGTGTTTTTTTGCTCGCTCATTCACACTTTGCACTATGGTTACGATAACAGTCTATCCTTCTGCCCAACATGGATAAAACTGGCCACGTCAGCCATTTTGACAGCCTGTGGTGTTGTCTGGTTAAAAATGTGTGTAAGTTTATATTCTAGATTATATTTGTAGTACATCTCCTTGCACATGCACTTTTTCCCCTTAATAGTACAGGGACATACTTGTGCATGAAAAGCAGATAGAACAGTATAATCAAAAAGAGTGCGAAGAAGGGGAAAAAAGTAGAGTACTCGTGACCCCGCCCTCCTTTAAGCCAACCAATGAAAGCAAAGCTCGTTATCAAACAAAATCAAGGTCTACAAAATAACCTGTTGGGAGAACACCACATATAAACACTACACCTTAAAGTGATTAACATCCTATATAAGGTTTGCATAATTATTAGCTTCTCCAATTCAGGAAAATGGGTCAAAAAAAAAAGGTCAGAAATTGTAAAATGCCTATCGGGGGCTGCAGCACACTGACGATCACAAAATTATTGAGGTGTGACCTCCCAAGAAAAATGCTTTGTGATGAATACTCGACAGGGGGCAAAAAACCACGGAGAAGAAAAGGCGCTAGTTGACTGCAAAAGACTAAGAAGAATAAAACGTGAGAGAACCCATTAGCCAGCACTGCCACCATGTTTCAGAACTGCAACCTTCCACGAGTGTCCAGAAATACAAGGTGGCAAGTGCTCAGAGACATGGCTACAGTAAGGAAGGCTGAAATACAACCGCCACTGCATAAGACTTACAAGCTGAAGCATCATGACTGGGCCAAGAAATACCTGAAGACCGTTCCTTATAGGTTTCATGGACCGATGAAATAAGAGTGACTATAGATGGAGCAGATGGACCTTTTCCGTCTGGTTAAAGATGGACTGAAAATGAACTCCCAAACCTACTGCCAGTTTGTAGAAGATCCTTTCTTCAACAATGGTACAGGAAGAAGTCAGCAACGTTCAAGAAGACAATGATCTTTATGCAGGACAATGCTCCATTCAGCTAAAATGGATCATGAACAGATCAAGAAACTGACATTCAATGGAAGGCTCATGGCGGTTATTGAAAAGAAGGGTGGCTACATTCATCACTGAATAGCTTTGAAGGGCCAAAATAGTTCATTGTTACTTCACTGAATAACTTCCTGAGAAATTACATTTTTTTATTTGTTAAACCTTCTATTTTGTTGGGAAAGAAACATTTAGGATCAACTGAGATCACTGTAGTTGTTCACCAATCAAATTAAGCTGAGAAGTACCATTTGCCATGTGTTTGGGTTTTTTTTTTCTTTTTACAGGCCTAGTTAAATAAATTGGAGTATAGAAGTACATTAGAAATGATAAACCGGACTGAATGCACGTTTTTAAAACGGCTATAGTTGTGTATCCGTGGATTGCAGGCGTGAAAAAGTGAAAAACTGAAATCTGACTGAAGCGAATGTAGTTCAGTTCAGTCTGAAGTTGTAGAGGAAACATTCGCACTCGGTAATTTAGTTTTGTAACGCCACACAGATCATAAGGTCTGTTAGAAATTATATATCGGAGCTACAAACCCCACCCTGCTCCGCTGTACGAGGCGACTCAACACCGCCATCTTGTGTTTGTGTGTTTGTGTGTATGTGTTGCTGTGTTCATGAGGCAGTTTTGCTTAGTTTTTTCTTTAAGGTTCTATATTATTGTGAGTGTGTGTTTATATATTTTAGGGTGAGCTGTAGTTTTGTTTTGTAATTTTACGTGTTTTATTTCTTCCTCCCAGATTTCTGCACTGCACAATGTATTATTAGAAACAGGGCTTCTCTGTGTAGGAGAACAGTTGTTTTGTGTTATTAACAGCAAGTTATATCGTTTATTGTGAACTGTTATGTGTGCAGGAGGCGGTTCAGCTGGACGGAGAGATCCTGCATGCGCTGTGAAGCGAGTGTGTTCTGTGGCGTATCGGCACCTGGACAAGCACAAGATCGAGCCGGTGCTCTACATGATGGAGTGGTTCATGTGCAGTTGCAGGTATCGGCACAGGACGTGGAACGTGAGCAACGCACGCAGCTGAAGCGCTGGAAGAAGAAGCGCGGCGAGCCTGGCCCCAAACTCCCTCAGAGAATGCACAGTGCTCGCACCATCATGGCCACCGAGCCTCATACACACCAAGACCTCCGCCAGAAACCCACCATTATGGTCCAGTACCCATCGGTCCCTGAGGAGAAGTCCGAGCCGAACCTCAGGAAGAAGAGAGGGAGCCTGAAGAAAAACCAAGCCCTCATTCCGAACCCCTACGCGCTACCTGGCGAGTCTAAACCTAGTCAGATATTGGACATACAGCTTCTGAACCAGAAAAATCTAAATCTTGTACTTCCAAATACACCATCACATCCACCACGGCTCCCTACAATGCAGGAAAATCAGGTCAAAGAGACGAGCACTTCTACAGAGCGACTCGTGCAGTGTCCTCGAATTCCCCCATCGATAAGAAACTGGCGGAATCTATCCCTCTGCAACATCTATCCCTCCTTACTGCTCCTGTACACGGATCACCTTCAGCGTAGCGTCCTCACCTGCTGAAACGTCCTCCTGTCCAATCCAGAGAACCTGACCATGATGAGCTCCCTAATAATACAGAAAACTCAGCCACCATTTTGGATCCATCTACAGACTCAAGCCCTCTGCTTACGCACAACGCACCTGCCACCCACGACTCTCCTGCTGCTCCCGAGTACAAAAACAACACACTGCGCAACTCCAGACAGAGCATTAACAGCTCAGAGGACACGTACTTGTAACTCGCTCACTGTCGCCACCTGGTGGTTAGTAGGAACAGGAAGCGGAGAAATATTTACATTATTTTTACATTCATTTGAGTTAGAGCAGGGGTTTGGTTTTTGCATAACCCATGTTGGTTCTTAACCTGTGACAATTTATGCATTTAATCACTCTTAAACAAATGATTTGTCTTCAGATCAAATTTACACAGTTCACCCCAGAGGCAGCCAAGATGTGTTTTGTTTCTGGTTTTTGTTTCTTTAGTTTTTCACTTGAAAGTCAGACACCAAACATGCCTTGACTATAATGGGGGGTGTATGTTGCAAATTTGCAAACTTGTATCTCATTATTCCCTACAGGAAGAAACTCCGAGAGGTCAATTAAGGGTCAGTGGAGAGTCTGAAAAATACTGTATCCTCAGCACCTCACACGCTGCCATCTTAGTGTCACTGTGGTTCTGAGAACGCTCCACCACCCTAATGAACCCTAATGGTCTAATCAGTTTTCCTTCCCATTAATGGATGGTGTAGAGAACGGCTAACGAATTGTGCCTAGCATCAGACGAGTTACAGTCACTAGTGTACTTCAGTAACGTAGATTTACACTCTGCCTCGCCTTATGGGACCAAACAAAATACATTACTAGAACTTTGAAATGCGTGTCCCTAAATCCGATGGGAAGTGGAGAGTCACGCTACTGTAGGACCAACTCTTAACTCTCAAATCCAGAGCAGAGTGTGAAGTTCTGAGGTTTTTACATCTGAGGCTTCTCATCTGTGGCTCTACCTCTGAGGTTCTATGTCCGGGTCTCTGCATCTGAGGCTGTATATCCGAAGCTGTACATCTGTGGCTGTACATCTGAGGATCTCCCTCTGAGGCTGTTTGTCTAGGACTGTACATCTGTGGCTCTGCGTCTGAGGATCTACGTTTGCGGCTGTGCACGTCTGAGGTGTGGGGGCGGTCCGTCTGACTCTCTGCGTTCAAGGCTTTACATTTGAGGCCCTTCCTTTGAGTCTGCTGTCTGTGTTTCTGTTACTCTCTCAAATGGCTCATGTGAGGTCATTTTAACCATTTTATGTTTGTACATTAACGGGATTGGTTAGAACCGCACAGTGGGCGTGTGCGAATGTTCAGTTTTCATATCGCTAATGTATATGGTACATTATATCGAACAGCGCAAAACTTTAAAAAATCTATTTAGTAGATTGACGTGACATTGTGGACTTTTTCCTTAACTTTACAAATGGGACAATTACTTAGAAGTTCAGCTTGAAAAACAAATAAAAAAATGCTGCCTAGGTAGTAGGCGATTATAATAATATTTTCTCGTTATTTGAATGAATTTAGCCAATTTTAATTCGGTATGGTGTCGTTAGGGAGCAATTAAAACTAATCACAACTGTGAATTTCATAATAAGTGATGTTTGTTTCATAATTTTGAGCCAGTCAGATCGTGGTTTTGTTTTTTAAAATTAATTGACTATACACTGTTTTTATTTCAGCTATTTTATACCAGTGGATTTTTTTTTTTTTTACGTGCCTGGATTTTGTTTAATTTCATTTTGGAAGTGCCAAAAGTCTTAAATCATAGTTTAATAATCAGATATGTGAACATGGCAGTAGTGCTAGACCAAGTATTGCTACATTCAGTTCATTCCAACTTATTTTTATTCCAAGTTAGGTAATAATTTTATCTCACACACGTGATCTTTTTGCTGTAATCTTCCACCGATGCTGTGGAGACCGCCTCTTTCTGAACTGAAAGCAGGAGTATTGATGATTATTATTTTTTTATTGTGCGTGTTAAATTCAATTAAATTTTATTTGTATAGCGCTTTTTACAATAGACATTGTCTCAAAGCAGCTTTACAGAAATATCAACACGGTATACAGATATTAAAGGTGTGACTTTATCCCAACTGAGCAAGACACTGAGTGGCGACGGTGGCAAGGAAAAACTCCCTAAGATGTTTTAAGAGGAAGAAACCTTGAGAGGAACCCGACTCAGAAGGGAACCCATCCTCATCTGGGTAACAACAGCTAGTGTGAAAAAGTTCATTATGGATTTATATGAAGTCTGTATGGCCTTAGGAGCAGCCGTAGTCCCAGCAGTCTGGAATTAAAGAAGATTTGAGCTCCATCCAGAGGCAGAAAGGATCTGGATCTCTAGTATCTCCATAAATTCGTGTGGGGCTCGGCGAAAGGAGAGAGGGAGGGAAAACAGTTAAACAGTGTGATACGTTGAGGAATTGAGGGCACACTTGGTCTAAAAATGTACACACACACCACAAAAACTCTGCAGTGCCTGAGGAGTGTTTACTCGCTCCAGTCTTCAGAAGGGAAACTACCTACAGATTCACTTTTGAAAGACTTTCACAGGCATCACAAACATTTGTTTATATTAATTTGTTTATATCAATTTGGCAGATTTTTTTTTTCTTAATCCGAAGCAACCACCACTTCTTTGTGTTTGTATTTCACAAATTTCCTTACCACATCTTACAAGAGCTGCACGACAATCACAACAATCCTGTACAATAGGCACAGCCTTTTCATTAACATAATCTCAGTGAAATATCCTCTGTCTGTATACTTTACACGCAAACAAAACAACTCAAGCTGAGAGCTTTATTGCTGATTCACTTTATACCACACCGCCTTCGAATTCTCCAGAGCATGCTCTAAAACTTTATCGTTTCTATAGCAACAGCCTACACAGGGAATTGTATGTTATTATATTGTATTGTATTATATTGCACTTCCGTCAATCATCATTGCAACACCTGATCCCTAGGTGGCGGTAATGTACAATTCAGCACAGAAGAGGAGGAGGAGCTGGGGGAAAAGCAAGGAAGAAGAGTGTTAATGGTGTTTACTGCTCATCTGGAGAGTCACCGCCATCTTTCTGCAGGGGGTTAGAAGGTACTGCTCAATGGTTTTATTTGTCTATTTGTTTGAACTTTACACTTTAATATCAGTTCAAATCAGTGTGTATGTTTGGCTTTTCCTCTAAAAACGAGTGTTTGGAGAGTTAGCATTTCTCATTTCTGCTCTCCAAACAAAAAAAAACGATTATATTTAAATAATAATAATTATAAAAACAACGTTTATTATATTTAAATCTGTAATTAGTAGTTATTTGTTTTAAAAGAGAGATTATCTTCTGTGGGAGACTGTGTAAAATGTACATATAGGGCAGAAGGGTTTGCATGTGCCTTTACTAAATTCAATAACTTGACTTTTGATAGGTCACTTATGCACATACTTGCTCATTAAAATGGCGGGTGCGTGCGTCTTCTTGTTCAGCTTCTTCTTCGTCTATAAGACAGTGTTGTACTTGAGCGCCATCAAGTGGTACTTTTATGCAACTTCACCGGCTCCGGGCACGTGAACAAAAGCGCGAAACTCATTGGGCGGCCGGTTTTTGCTGCTTTTCCGCCACGTGTTTTATGTCTGAGTGTGAAAACTCATTGACAGCGACAGGGGGCGTTAAACAGACCGTTTTGAACCGTCCCCGTGTGAACAGGGCTTTAGGTGTTCATTGTGTGCATTGTAGTGCGTTGTTCCTGTCGTGGAAATTAGACAACACTCACAGACTCGTCTTCTGAAGTTAAAAAGGTTTATTACAGAAAGATGGTTAATACAGGATAGAATAAAGCAGGACAGAATAATGAGAGCGTTCTGAAGTCCTTGTACTAAACCACTACTATAGATATGAAACTCAGAGCATGACATCATTCTGTGTACCGATAAGAAGCAGTTTGAGGCAGTTCAAACAGGCTTTGTTTTAGGATCTTAGATGATGTTTAGATGAGCCTAGAACAGAAGAACATTTTTGTGTCTCTGTAAGCAGATAAACATTCTGATCTCAGTGACATCACATGGCCTTCTGAGTCGTTATCCTCACATGAGAATGAAACAGAACAAGAATAAAACTATTTCAAAGTAAAAATGAATAATTTCCCTCACAGTGTAATGAACAGAATCTGCTGTTTGTTAATAACTGGAATCTGTTCTGGGAGCGTCCTAGGTTGTTTCGTCCTGATGGCCTGCACCCCAGCAGCCTCGGAGCGGAACTGCTGTCTGACAACATCTCCAAGACGCTACACTCCAAGTGACTGTCTACCGTAAGCACATCATCTACAATAACAATGTTCATCATAAGCAATGTTCAATTAATAGTCCAACACCTGTAGTACATACTATAGAGACTGTGTCTGTTCCCCGAGCTTTACAAATACATAGACAATTTCAGAATGTTTGTTTTAGTAACCTACTTAACCTAAAATTAGATCATACTGAATGCACATCCAGCACCTTTAATCTGAAGCTAGGACTATAACATTAGATCTCTTGCGTCTAAGGCTCTTATTGTTAACGACATCATTACTGATCAGGAATGTAATTTAATGTGTTTAACGGAAACTTGGATTAAACCAAACGAGTACATAACATTAAATGAAGACCCTCTGAGAACAGCGGTTGTGTCCATCTTAGATTCAGTAGAGGTCAATCAGAACGTAATTGGGCCTAATCATAATGGTGGTCACACTCTTTTGTATTGTATACAAATTATATTTGTAACACTTCCACAGTCTGAAGTTGTCTCCGATCATTCTTATCTCACTCATAATACGTATGGATCATATTTCCGCCTCGCCACCGCATAAAACGTACTTTCACATCAGCTACTGCACTGAGCTTCATCAATAACCTCGCACAGACATCAGTTAGATTTGGATCACCGTCTGATCCGATCAGAACTCAATCAGGCGACCGAATCAACGCTCCGCTACACGCTAGATCAGAGGTGCCCAAACTAGGGCCTGCGGGCCAAACTTGGCCCTTCACAGGAAAAAGTTTGGGCACCTGAGCTAGATAGATTAGAAAATGTTGTTGGCATTAAGGGAACGGTCCTCTCCTGGCTCAGGTCTCATCAGACCGATCGTTATCAGTGTTGGAGAAGATTTTTGATCGAAATAAGGACAATAAAGGACAATAAAATATGGAGAATGAGAATAAGGGAAAGAACAGAGTCACGCTCTCTTCCTTATGGACAATGTCTCTTAAGAGTTAAATACAGCAAGGCCTAGGGCCTGACCAAAAAGAGGAAGTGCAGCACACAGCACACACCCAAGAGCATGAACACACTCACACACACACCCAGAGCAATCAGAATAACAACGTAATGGCTAATGATTATTTTACTAAATCATACAGTACATATGCTAATAACAATGCAGAAAAAGCACACAGGTGATAAATGTCCTCACTCAAATACATTTATTATCTGAGTAATAACCTCAGAGTATAAAGAACTGCAATGGGTATTAACTGCATTACCTTGAACAAACATCTTCAAATACCACACAATTCTTAGTGCAGCGAGGGGGAAAAAAGTATTTGATCCCCTGCTGATTTTGTACGTTTGCCCACTGATAAAGAAATGATCATTCTATAATTTTAATGGTAGATTTATTTGAACAGTGAGAGACAGAATAACAACAAAAAAAATCCAGAAAAACGCACGTCCAAATGTTATAAATTGATTTGCATTTTAATGAGGGAAATAAGTATTTGACCCCTCTGCAAAACATGACTTAGTACTTGGTGGCAAAATCCTTGTTGGCAATCACAGAGGTCAGACGTTTCTTGTAGTTGGCCACCAGGTTTGCACACATCTCAGGAGGGATTTTGTCCCACTCCTCTTTGCAGATCTTCTCCAAGTCATTAAGGTATCGAGGCTGACGTTTGGCAATTCGAATCTTCAGCTCCCTCCACAGATTTTCTATGGGATTAAGGTCTGGAGACTGGCTAGGCCACTCCAGGACCTTAATGTGCTTCTTCTTGAGCCACTCTTTTGTTGCCTTGGCCGTGTGTTTTGGGTCATTGTCATGCTGGAATACCCATCCACGACCCATTTTCAATGCCCTGTCTGAGGGAAGGAGGTTCTCACCCAAGATTTGACGGTACATGGCCCCGTCCATCGTCCCTTTGATGCGGTGAAGTTGTCCTGTCCCCTTAGCAGAAAAACCCAAAGCATAATGTTTCCACCTCCATGTTTGACGGTGGGGATGGTGTTCTTGGGGTCATGGGCAGCACTCCTCCTCCTCCAAACACGGCGAGTTGAGTTGATGTCAAAGAGCTCCATTTTGGTCTCATCTGACCACAACACTTTCACCCAGTTGTCCTCTGAATCATTCACATGTTCACTGGCAAACTTCAGCGGGCATGTATATGTGCTTTCTTGAGCAGCAGACCTTTCGGGCGCTGCAGGATTTCAGTCCTTCACGGCGTAGTGTGTTACCAATTGTTTTCTTGGTGACTATGGTCCCAGCTGCCTTGAGATCATTGACAAGATCCTCCCGTGTAGTTCTGGGCTGATTCCTCACTGTTCTCATGATCAATGCAACTCCACGAGGTGAGATCTTGCATGGAGCCCCAGGCCGAGGGAGATCGACAGTTCTTTTGTGCTTCTTCCATTTGCGAATAATCGCACCAACTGTTGTCCCCTTCTCACCAAGCTGCTTGGCAATGGTCTTGTAGCCCATTCCAGACTTGTGTAGGTCTACAGTCTTGTCCCTGACATCCTTGGAGAGCTCTTTGGTCTTGGCCATGGTGGAGAGTTTGGAATCTGATTGTTTGATTGCTTCTGTGGACAGGTGTCTTTTATACAGGTAACGAGCTGAGATTAGGAGCACTCCCTTTAAGAGTGTGCTCCTAATCTCAGCTCGTTACCTGTATAAAAGACACCTGGGAGCCAGAAATCTTTCTGATTGAGAATACTTATTTCCCTCATTAAAATGCAAATCAATTAATAACATTTTTGACATGTGTTTTTCTGGATTTTCTTGTTGTTATTCTGTCTCTCACTGTTCAAATAAATTTACCATTAAAATTGTAGACTGATCATTTCTTTGTCAGTGGGCAAACATACAAAATCAGCAGGGGATCAAATACTTTTTTTCCCTCACTGTATAATGTGTTGCAAATAGAGCTGCAACAACCAATCGATAATGAAAATCGTTGACTGAGCAACACCCTCCTCCCGGAACGGTCATCGACGCCGAAGTCACGTGACCCGAGTGGTGTGTTCAGGCATAGTTCATCCATCTTTTTCTCTTTCTCTGGCGGTCTTTCTGATCGCAGCTTCAGGTTGCGTCCGGTGTGTTTTAAACGCTGATGGCTTGATTTGACAGGTACGACTTCATCGTGAGTCACAAAGTGCGCTTCGGCAGTGTGGACCCCACTCACTACAACGTGGTGTACGACAGCAGTGTCCTCAAACCAGACCACATGCAGAGACTCACCTACAAACTCTGCCACATGTATTACAACTGGCAGGTAAAAGCCACACACACACACACGCGTGTTCATACAAGCCCGCTTTCTACACAACCCCGGATCATGCTGATTGATGATGTAAGGATTGAGGATGTGATCATTTTCTTTAATCGCACGTCTATCATTAGAGAATCCGCATCGTGTGATCAAAAACAGAGAACGCGTGTTAATTTGTTAACCATTAAAACCAGTGCCATTATTGGTTCTTAATGGTATCCACTAGACACAACATGCCACCAAAGCAACAAATTACCAGTAGACCTACAGGGACATTACAGATTCTATGAGGGTTTCTGTTGTGATTGTTTTTTTCAGCAGGGAAATTCCTATTTCCATTTTGGGAATAAATCAGAACAAAGTGTAAACAAATAATGAGCTAATAAAATTATTTATATGTAATTTGCATTCAGTCTCTCAATCTGGCAACAATGAGAAGCTGTGTTTTTCTTTGTCTATTTTAATTTTTTTATTTTTATTTATTTTTTTTTTTAAGTGTACAATATCTGGAGGAAAATACTAAAATAGTTTTATTCGATTTAAATGTATTAATTATTGACATCATTGCCTACTGGATTTCCTTTTTTATTTTAGTAATAAATATATAAATATTTTAGGAATAAATCATAGCAAACTGTGATTAAATTCATAATGAACTAATTAATGCACAGAAGAAAAAAACATGTTTCAAATTGCACTCGATTGTTCAATCTGGCAACAATGAGAAGCTTTTATTAGTATTTACATAAACTTCTGGGGGGAAATACTAGAAAATACATGTATTAGATTTAAAGTGGTTAATCATTAATTGCATTGTGGATTCCTTTTTTTGCGCCTTTAACCAACAGTTGAATAATTTAATAATAATATAAAATATTATTTATTTGTTTACTTGTTTGTTCAGTCAATGGTGCAACAAGGTATCTGGACTAGATGACCTATCTGGCCTTTGATTAGGCCTACTGCATCTTCTGATGGAGATGTAAAACGAAGTGCGTGAATTTAAAAGACCTGTGTTCCTGTAGGTGTTGAGAGGATAGTGTGGAGGATACGTTTGGCTCGGATCAGGAGGATCCTTAGGCTCTTGCCAGAGTTTCTGCGCATGTGGTAAGTGCAGGAGTCAACACCTGTTTCAGTGTTTATTTACAGTCACAGCGTTTAACCTCACGCTTCCTACCTCGCCAGGCAGATCATGTCCGAGGTCAAGGTACTCGGATCACAGATGCGTTAAAGTAACGTCTGAACTTATTCACTCTTAATCGCTGTCTCTCTCTCTACACGTTCATTACACACCAGTTTCATTGACTGTGTTTAGCGTGTAGCCTAGGAGCAGGACAGGGTGATGGCGGAATGGCTAACCCTGGCATAGGGCACGGCCACCAGGCTGCAGCTCCAGACCCGGAGATGCGGATGCACAGTTCATCTAATTAAAACTTGTCTATTTTTTAAAACTACATTAAACCACTCCGCTAACGATTCATCAGTGACTCGATCACTTGAGTTTTATTCCAACACATTCCTATTTTATTTACTGTGTTTCTATTGGTTTGCAGACAGTGTGTGTTCTGTCCATGGATGACGGTTTGCATGTAAAACAAATGTGCGTGATTTTAAAAGACCTGTGTTCCTGTAGGTGTTGGCGAGACGTAACCATCTGATCAATAGGATCGATATGTCATTCCAGCAGTTGTGTTCCTGTAGGTGTTGGCAGTTCAGGAGCAGAGACGAGCGACTCTGATTGCAATCATCCGTGATCTAAGGTGGCAACTTCAGCGCATAGGGTAAGCGCACACTCGTAGTCAAGATCTCTTCAAGTGTTTTACAATCACAGCATTTAACCTCACAGTTCCTACCTCGCAGGCAGATCATGTCTGAGGTCAAGGCACTCAGATCACAGATGTGTTCAAGTAACATCTGAACTTATTCACTCTCTCTCTCTCTCTACAGGTTCATTACGCACCGGTTTCACTGACTGCATTTAACGTGCAGCCGAGAAGCTGACGGAAGGTGAGCTGCATGATGGCATGCTGATCGCCGATCAGAAGGTACTACACTGAAATACTCCACCCCGGTCAGAGTAACTCTTCTGCACTGGAGCTTTGTAGATAGAAGTTGTTTTAGTTTGAGATGGCGTCGTCACCCTCAGGTTCGAGTTTAATGCAGAAGAAGCGTTACAGGAACTTGTCATTGATGTCTCACTGTGACCCGAAAGCTGCTTGTTGGATGTTTAATGTAAGATTAGAAAGTTCAGCTGGTTTATCTCCTCTCAGGTGTGTGTAAAACAGAACCTGGCTGTGTCCTTGCAGCGTGTGATTTCTATTTCGTCTGTGTTTTCAGAAGGAGGTGGAAGATTGAGGAGCCGATTTTTATTTGTTTTTTTTTTTTTTGTTAAATAAAAGGTTTCTTTAAACAACCAACACCTGCCTGACTGTACGAGTTATTTACATGAACCAGCCACAGGAACGTCTTGCTATTAGGGATGTGAAAGTGATAATATCTTTTTGTACACAGCGTAATAGAACTGAGGCATCAGGAATCCCAAATCTAGTAATGAATGGGCAAGGTTTTAAATCTACTCTGAGAATAGTGGACATGACAGTAAAGAAACCAGTCCAAAAACCATGGAGATCAGCGCAGAAGAAAAACATATGGCCAAGATGACAGGGAGAGCCATGGCATTTATCACACTTGTCCTCTACGTCTGGATATATTACAGAAAGTCTCGACTTGGACAAATGGACTCTGTGTAAAACTTTGAACTGGATGAGTCCAAGACGAGCACAGGAAGTGGTAGACTGTACCCTCCCTATAGCACGTTCCCAACACTCTTCACTTATCTGTTCTCCTAACTCCGTTTCCCACGCATTGTTAATTTTGGTACTCGCCTCACTACCTAACGCCAGAATGAAATCATAAATCCTAGAAATCATTCCTCTCTGATGTGGATTGAACCCACTCAACCCTGTCAAATGCTTTTTCAGCATCTAAAGAAATCCCAATCTCAGCCGAATGCTTTGAATAATTTATAGAGCGTATGGGTATTGAAAAACAACTGATGTCCCTTTATAAAACCGGTTTGCTCTTCAGATATAATATAAGGGATAACGTTCTCTAAACGAGATGCCATTACTTTCGCCAACACCTTTACATCTCCATTAAGCAGAGACAGCGGTCTATAAGAACCACAGGAGGACGGATCCTTACCCTCCTTAAGAAGGAGAGCTGTAGTGGCTTGTGTCAGAGCTGGAGGCAAAGACCCACATTCCAAGGATTCGTTGAACACAGATAAAAGCAGTGGAGCTAATTTTCCAATAGATACTTTAAACAATTCAACTGGAACCCGTCCGGGCCAGGAGCTTTGTTACACTGCATAGTTTTAACTGAATTCAAATTTCTTCAAGAGAGAGTGGGGAGTCCAGTTGCATGGCAGTATTCGAATCAATAACAGGGTTACAAAGGTCTTGAAGAAATGCATTCACTTTAGTATCGTCTGCAGGAAATTCAGATTTATAAGGTGAAGAGTAAAACCATTTAAAAGTAGCATTAATTTCCATGGACTCTGTAGTGACGATATTATGTGTGCGCGTGCTAATCTTAAACAAACGTGCGTGTGCTGCGACGGGAAATACCGGTTTAAAGCGTGTTCGCGTTAAAGTCTTGCTGAAGGTGTTAAATGTCACAGAGCCACACTCACGAGCGTCATAAACCGGTTTAAAAAATTAATAACGATAATTTCTGTTCCTTTGGTGAAAACTTTCAGAGCGTTTTAAATCTGCACCAGCCTTTTGTAAATGTACAGAAAGTATATAATCCGTATATGTAAAATATTTAAATAAATAAAAAGCAGTGCTCGTGTTATTACAGGAGGTGACATTTTGTAGGAAACCGTGAATAGTGAACGCACCTCGAGGACGTGCACTGTAGGGTTGACAAAAGGCCCAAAACGCTTTAGCAACAAGTTTCAGCTCCAGTTAAAGGAAAGTGCTGGACTCAAGTAGTGTTTTTCCCCCTACAACGATTCCTAGATAACCGGTTTAGAGTACAAGTAAAATATACTAACTTGTTGATTTGATCACATCACATTCCACAACACTGATTAAAGCTGAGGTTCTGATTCTCACAGGGGCCTCTGTTACTGACTGTTTAATACTGTCTCAGTTCTGAGATTCATTTAATGTTCAGTCGAAGTGAATAAGTTTCATATTTAGTGTAAAATTAGTGTAATCCACCTGTTTCTAAATTACATTATATAGCACATCTATCATGTGCACACTGAAAATTCAAGTGCCAGATGTTTCTAAAACGACACACAACCGTGTGTATATATGTATATTTTATATAAGTGTATATATGTATACAGGAAATCACACACACACACACCTCTACTGCATCCTCCAGGAAACACGTGAAGGAAACCTCACCTTTCCCGGCTTCTAATACACTCATTCATCTGCTTTAAATATACTTTTTTTTCCCTGCACATCCTCAATTCACAGCACCTGTTAATTCTTTATTTCCTTTTTTCTACATCACTCCCTCTCTCTCTTAAACTCTCTCTCTCTCTACTAAACTAATTATACACAACCTCAGCTCACCCTTAAGATAGAACCGTTAAGTAAAACTTTCCTTCAGTCATCAGAACAATACATTAACTCTGACGTGTTTGACCAATAGCATTTCACTTCCGTTCTTGCGGTTTTGTAAACATCGAGTATACGGACGCTCCGATCGCAGGCTTGATATCATATAGCTCGTATCTTTAACCCTGCAATTACATGGTTTTAAGCTAAATTAAGCTATTTAGATCGTCAACACTATGAAACATTCCCAATAAAATCTTGGACAAATTTTGTAACAAATTAACACGCGTTCTCCTTTTTTGATCACACGATGCGGATTCTCTAATGATAGACGTGCGATTAAAGAAAATGACCACATCCTCAATCCTTACATCATCAATCAGCATGATCTGGGGTTGTGTAGAAAGCGGGCTTGTATGAACACGTGTGTGTGTGTGTGTGTGTGTGTGTGTGTGTGTGTGTGTGTGTGTGTGTGTGTGGCTTTTACCTGCCAGTTGTAATACATGTGGCAGAGTTTGTAGGTGAGTCTCTGCATGTGGTCTGGTTTGAGGCCACTGCTGTCGTACACCACGTTGTAGTGAGTGGGGTCCACACTGCCGAAGCGCACTTTGTGACTCACGATGAAGTCGTACCTGTCAAATCAAGCCATCAGCGTTTAAAACACCCCGAACGCAACCTGAAGCTGCGATCAGAAAGACCACCAGAGAAAGAGAAAAAGATGGATGAACTATGCCTGAACACACCACTCGGGTCACGTGACTTTGGCGTCGATGACCGTTCCCGGAGGAGGGTTGCTCGGTCTGGCATTGAGGAGAGCGAAGAATCTGGAAGAGATGCGTTTCTTCACCACCAACATGGTCAGTTTGGGCCTGTACACAGAAACACTGAAGGCTGAGAGAAAACCCAAAAAGCGTGCGTCAAATCTGTTTTATGGAGATGTGTCGAGTCTCACACGTAATCTTCACCCATGGCCTTGATGGACTGTGTGACCTGAGGCACTTTGTAGTCGACTACGCTCAGCAGCACGCCGTCGCCCACGCCGTCTCGGTACACCACGATGCGTGACGGCAAACATTCGTTGTATTTGAAGTAGGCCTTCAGCACAGCTGAGGAAAAGAAATCAAAACAAAAAGCCATGTCTTAATGCGCTTCTTAACTGAAGCGACAATTCTAAAATCCCTCGCTTTTTCTCCCACGTTCCATCAGACTACAACGTGAGTATTTCATCCTGAGTGTAAAGTCGGAATTCAAAGAGACTGCAGTGTAACGAGGTCATTTATGAGCATGATGTTCCTCCCAGACTGCATTTCATACCCTGCACACTTTGAAAACCACCTGAGAGAAGGATGGTGCTCTCATGGTTACAGAGCAGTGGCACATAGCATACAGAGCACATAGCATACAGAGCACGGCCCAGACACTTTATGAGGAGGATGAAGGTGGCGGTAGCAGCGAGGAAAACAACTTTCAGAGGATTCAAGACTAAAAAATTGTGATTCTGTCCTTCAACTGGAAGGAAATGGAAATGCAGAGAAGAGTGTGTGAGATTAAGAGAACCAGCTCAGGCCTGAGTAAAGAATCCTGAGATGCAGGAAGTAGTGTTAAAAGTCTCTGAAATTTCCCACCACTGAGCTGAAAAACTCTTGTTGGATTCATAATCTTTACTGATCGTTTGTAGTGGTAACAATATGCAGATATACAAGGGATTAAAAAATATCAACAAATAAAGAAACCATGAACATGCTGCTATATGCAGAAAGATTATCAATCAACGTCAGGATGGTGTAATGTGACGCACCACGAAGCTAAACAGGTCTTCCTGATGCTTTTTATTCCATATACCACAGCAATTTGACAACTAAACATTTTATTCATTAAAAGAACGATATTGTACTTTTTCTCTCTCCTAAAGTTACGATAAACCACAAAGGGTAATGCCCTCTCTTCTGAAGACTGGTGGAAAAGTTCAAATCTAAAATCTAGTTCATTAAACACAACCCTTCTTAAAGCTGTTTACAGAGTCCACACAAGTCATGCTTTAAGTACCTGGACATGCCCGGGTTGAGGCTGGCCACCAGTGCACCGATGGATCTCTTTCCTGTGGCACTGTCGTGGTAGCAGTCGATACAAATATCAGGTGCAGCAGTTCATCTACAAGGAGATCTTTGGGGCTATGGTCATGAGGGTCTGAGGTCTGCTGAGGGTGCGAGCCACCACACACTGGCTTGGAGTGGGACAGTCCACACACAGGTACTTCTTCACGCAATCGTATTTATCCTTACGGTTGGCTAACAGGATCACAACCCCCTTACACACATGATTTAAAGTGAGTGCTTCAGAACAAGAAGTAATGGTAATCTGTAGACTGAGGCTGTTAATCTGAAATATTCCTATGCCTTATGCTTAGACCCGTAAAAGGATATACTGTGACAAAAATCACATAGAAGCAGTTGCACTACACTGCGTGTGTCACATCACAAAAGGTGAAACGACTTTAACAAAGAAAATCAAACAGCAATATCCTTAAACATTAAATTTTGAAATGAATGAATAAACAGTTTCATTTGACTTATTTACTAGAAGTGTCAGGATACTAGCTTTCATTTTCCTTAATGGAAAGCTTGAGTATCAGCCGATACCCATCCGATATTGTTTTCTTTAAGATCTACAACGCTCATTATTTTAACTGAAGCACTCGGTTTACCATTAAACTTTCATACAAAAACCCATACATAAAGTATGAATATAATGAATTCAATCCTAGTGAAAGAACAGTCACGTCTCTTTTACATGCATCAGTTACATGATTTGAGTTCTGTTATCTCTGATAGCTGATCCACCGTGTTTTTTTTTTTTTTGCTGCTATCAGGTCCTGGACCAGTGCCATCTATATTATTTACCCATAGTAATGTAGGTTTTTTTCTTCTACCCCCCACCCCCTTTTTATTTATTTATTTAGCAGCACATTGCATAAAATCATACAGGTACAGGTCAAGAGCTTCAGTTAATGTGTACATCAGACAACCATGGCATGGTTACTGGTACCAAATGGGCTGGTTTGAGTATTTCAGGAATAAGGCGTTTCCATCCACACACATTGGTTGCTCTCTCCATGTTTTTTGCACCATTCTTAGTAAACTCTACAGACAGTTCTGTGTGAAAAGCCCAGGAGATCAGCAATTTCTGACATACTCAAACCAGCCCATCTGATATAACCAACCATGCCACAGTAAAGGTCACAGATCACAATTTTCACCCATTGTGATGCTTGACGTGAACGGTAACTTTTTATGCATTGACGTGAACGTTAACTCAAGTTCTTTTTACACATCGTGCCGCTGCCCCATGATTGAATAACTACATGAATGTGAGGGTGTTTCTAATAAAATGGACAGCGAGTGCATTACTTATTCATTCAAATAATGAATATAACGGTCGTTACATTACTAGTCACATGTACGGTTTTTCTAAGCAATACAATACATTTTCTATACCTTAACCCCTATAAAGTACGGATGCTAACCTGAACATTTTCAGCATAGGATACTTTATCTATGGATATTAGAGGATTCCCTGTAGGATCCTCTCAGCAGGAAGGACTCTTCCAGTCAGATTCAGCAGCTTGTTCTCAAAGCTTAGACCCCATGTGCTGAGTGTAGTCTGAACACTGGCATTCCTGGAAGAGATTCACTGAAAAATTCAGCAGTGTAAATTGGTATAACGTTCATTTCAAACATTTAATCGTACACCTTCAGATCAAAAGGCTTTTAAGATCATGAAAAACATTCCAGTCGGGTGTTTTGATTGGTAGTGTATATTACTTTTGATTGGTAGTGTATATTACTATTAAACTTGTGTATTAAACTTAAGAATGATATAATCAGAAAAACCATCACGCTATATGTTCAGCCTCGTGTTGCCCGGGATAGTCTCTGTAAAGTAAATACAAAAAACCTCTTCAAGACGTCCCCCCTGCTAAGCCAACGTACCTTGGTGAAGTAGAGCACATCCTCATATGCTGACTCTATTTCCTCCAAAAAGGTGCGGAACTGCCGGTGCTTTAAGCCCCTGGATCTGATATGGTTGATGCATTTCACAACGTCAGACATCACATTGTCAAACTTAAGGCATTTGCTGCAAAGGGCCTGCTGATGGATAATGCAGTGCAAAGCAATGGCCTCTTCCACACCCTCCTCTTCCAGTTTTCTTTGAACAAGTGCCACCAGTCCATTTCTCCTCCCTGTCATTGATGGTGCTCCGTCGGTTGTTTATTCCAGCAAAACTCTTCCATAGTAAGCCAGCATCCACAATGGCATCACACAGCTGGTGGAATATCTCCTGACCGGTGGTCTGGCCATGCATTGGAATTATTGTGAGCAAATCCTCCATCACTTCAAAATTGTCATCAACACCACGGAAATATATTGCGAGCTGCGCAGTGTCAGTGACGTCTGTGCTCTCATCAAGAGCGACTGAGTATGACTGGAAATGTCTAGCTTTCTCATGCAGTTGATCTTAAATTTTATCCGACAGGTCAGAAATGCGCTCTGCCACTGTGTTGGCTGAAAGGCTGATGTTGCTAAACTGACCTTTCTTTTCCAGACAGACTATACTTGCAGCCTGTAACATGCACTGTTTGATGAACTCGCCGTCTTTGAATGGCTTTCCTGCCTTAGCAATCATCTCACTCACCATGTAGCTAGCTTCGACTGCTGCATCACTCTCTTTGCTTGCTTTCTTAAAAAATCTTGTTGCCTCAGTAGACATGTTTTAAGTTTAGCGACCCGGTCCTCTTGCTCGTCTCCCTGGTATTTTGCATACTCCTCAACATGTCTAGTTGAGTAATGACGTCTGATGTTATACTCCTTGTGCACCGCAACTTTATCTGTGCATATTAGACACGTCGGAATGCCCCTGTGCTCTACAAAAAAATATTCCGTTTCCAACGTCTCCTGAAATTGTCTGTGCTCATCGCCAACCTTTCTCTTCACGGCAGGTTTTGAAAAAGACATGACTGGGTGACAAAAAAAACGTATTTGCACTGGGTAACACTCCCAAAACACGTTTCAAGTGACCAACGTTGATAATTTGTGGTGTTGTCACGAGCCTGAGCTATGGTAGCCCACAAGTGTTAAAAAATATAAAACACCCAGGGCAATGACTCACGCAGGTGCATGTGAGAAAAAGTTAGTGGGGGTGGGCCGCACTAACAGCAAGCTTTGATTTCAAGTAGGGGACCGCAATTGGCCCCCGGGCCACGAGTCTGAGACCCCTGGTGTACAGGTATTGAAAAACAATTGATGTCCCTTTATAAAACCGTTCTGCTCTTCAGATATAATATGAGGGAGTACGTTCTCTAAACGAGATGCCATTACTTTCGCCAACACCTTTACATCTGCATTAAGCAGAGACAGCGGCCTATAAGAACCACAGGAGGACGGATCCTTACCCTCCTTAAGAAGCAGAGCTGTAGGGGCTTGTGTCAAAATACTCTTGTTTTGAATGAAATAAACGGGAAGTCTCTGTGAACAGTTATATGTGTCAGTGTGTGTGTTCATTCGGACTCTCCAGGTCTGAACTCTGCAGTAAACCACACTTTCTAGCTCATAGCAGCAAAGAACTAAAAGTTAATAGAATTAAGTAATTATAGAATAGGCTGATAGGCTGGCGGAGATCTGGAAGACATTATATCTATCTATTTGGGGATTCCTGTGAACATGAAAATCCAACATATATAATCTGTATATGTAAAATATTGAAATAAATAAAAAGCAGTGCTCGTGTTAATACAGGAGGCCACATTTTGTAGGAAAACACAAAGTGAGAAGAGTGGGCGCGTCGTTGTAAACGCACCTTGGGGACGAGCACTGTAGGGTTGACAAAAGGCCAAAAACGCTTTAACAAGTTTGAGATGGAACACCAAAGATGGCAATTAAAGGACAGACATCCAATTTGATTTTAAGAACATCAGACATAGTTACGAAGAAAGAGTCCCAAAAGTTCTGCAGTTTGGGACAGAGTGCAAACATATGACTAAGGTTACACGGTGAAAGTTTACATTTTTCACACATTTCAGAAACATTGGGATATATTTTAGACCAGGGGTGCCCAAGATGTCAATCGCGATTGACCGGTTGATCGCAAAGGAAGTGCGGGTAAAAAAAAAACAAAAACGTTAGTTGATGTACAGGGCAGCCAGTCTGAGATCTCGTCTTTTCTCTCACCACGCGTGTGCGGTCAAGCGCGCCAGTGCTAAAGGCTAGCGAGAGAAATCGTGGGGAGAGGACATTTTTCAGTCTTTTAAAGACTTCATTGACCAAACCCAGCTCCCAGTGTGCAAATTGATATCAGTCAATGGTTGGCGGCGCAAATGGATTCATTGCCAAGTGCAGGGAAGACGATGCTTTCCCTGACTTCCTTAACTACCACTGCATAATACACCAACAAGCCTTATGCACAAGAATGCTAAACATGAAAGAGATCATGGATGTGGCAACAAAGATCGCCTGTTTTATACGTGCTAGATCACTTCAAAGACAGCTGTTCCGTGCGCATCTGGAGAAGGCAGACTGTGACCAATCAGCTCCTGCTACACACTGACGTGAGATGGCTTAGTATATATAATCACACGCACTATAATCACACATGCACACTATAATCACACACACTCACTATAATCACACATACACACTATAATCAAACACACACACTCACTATAATCACACATACACACTATAACCACATATACACACAATAATCACATATACACACTCGCTATAATCACACACATTTGCTATAATCTCACGCACTCGCTATAATCACACATGCACACTATAATCACTCACACATACACACTCACTATAATCACACACTCACTATAATCACTCACACTCGCTATACTCATACATACACGCTATAATCACACACACACACACTATAATCACATACACACTCGCTATAATCACACACACACACTCACTATAATCACACACTCACTATAATCACTCACACTCGCTATACTCATATACACGCTATAATCACACACACACACACACACACACTATAATCACACATACACACTCGCTATAATCACACACGCATACACACTATAATCACACACATTTGCTATAATCTCACACACTCGCTATAATCACACATGCACACCATAATCACACACTCACACATACACACTCACTATAATCACTCACACTCGCTATACTCATACATACACGTTATAATCACACGTACCGGCTATAATCACACATACACACTATAATCACACACATACACACTCACTATAATCACACACCCTCGCTATGATCACACACATGTACACTCGCTATAATCACACACATTCACTATAATCACACACACATGCACACTATAATCACACACACATACACACTCACTATAATCACACATTCGAGAGCAGGACGCTAAGGGCGCCACTATTTTTGAGAACAGGACGCTAATGGTGCCAATACTTTTGATTGTCAGACGCGTAGGGTGCTGCTGGCCCAAATTTAGCCTATTACCCAAAGACACTTAAAATTCAACATAGAAGCAAATATTCACATCTGTAAACCCAGTTGGAGATAGAAAAAAAGACACCAGCCGTGAGTGAGAAGAAGCAGAGAGAAGCAGAGAGCCGGTTGGGCTAATGACATCAGACTGAGACACTCTTGTTAGTTTTTCAACAGCCCGCCGCTTAGTCTGGGCTCAAGTGCCATGGTCAGGGCTCAGGGATGCATCCGAATCACTGTCACTATCGTTTAACACCTCGGCCTCAGTGGGCTGCCTTGTATTGGCAAGGCCTGAGGTTGAAGGTTGTTCTTGCCAGAGAAGTGCTGTACCTGATCTGGGGCGGACGCATTGGTTCAAGTGGTACCAATGATCCCTCCCCTCAACTTTCACAGCCGTGGGGGTTGCAACGACCACGGTGAAAGGTTCTTCCCGGCTTTTCCTCTTGAAGGTACGAATGTGTACTTGGTCCCCGGGTGCCACTTGACGTACAGTGAGGGAAAAAAGTATTTGATCCCCTGCTGATTTTGTACGTTTGCCCACTGACAAAGAAATGATCAGTCTATAATTTTAATGGTAGTTGTATTTGAACAGTGAGAGACAGAATAACAACAAAAAAATCCAGAAAAACGCATGTCAAAAATGTTATAAATTAATTTGCATTTTAATGAGGGGAAAAAAGTATTTGACCCCCTCTCAATCAGAAAGATTTCTGGCTCCCAGGTGTCTTTAATACATGTGACGAGCTGAGATTAGGAGCACACTCTTAAAGGGAGTGCTCCTAATATCAGTTTGTTACCTGTATAAAAGACACCTGTCCACAGAAGCAATCAATCAATCAGATTCCAAACTCTCCACCATGGCCAAGACCAAAGAGCTCTCCAAGGATGTCAGGGACAAGACTGTAGACCTACACAAGTCTGGAATGGGCTACAAGCAGCTTGGTGAGAAGGGGACAACAGTTGGTGCGATTATTCGCAAATGGAAGTAGCACAAAAGAACTGTCAATCTCCCTCGGCCTGGGGCTCCATGGGAGATCTCACCTCGTGGAGTTGCAATGATCATGAGAACAGTGAGGAATCAGCCCAGAACTACACGGGAGGATCTTGTCAATGATCTCAAGGCAGCTGGGACCATAGTCACCAAGAAAACAATTGGTAACACACTACGCCGTGAAGGACTGAAATCCTGCAGCGCCCGCAACGTCCGCTGCTCAAGAAAGCACATATACATGCCCGTCTGAAGTTTGCCAATGAACATCTGAATGATTCAGAGGACAACTGGGTGAAAGTGTTGAGGTCAGATGAGACCAAAATGGAGCTCTTTGGCATCAACTCAACTCGCCGTGTTTGGAGGAGGAGGAATGCTGCCTATGACCCCTGGAACACCATCCCCACCGTCAAACATGGAGGTGGAAACATTATGCTTTGGGTTTTTTTTTCTGCTAAGGGGACAGGACAACTTCACCGCATCAAAGGGACGATGGACGGGGCCATGTACCGTCAAATCTTGGGTGAGAACCTCCTTCCCTCAGACAGGGCATTGAAAATGAATCGTGGATGGGTATTCCAGCATGACAGTGACCCAAAACACACGGCCAAGGCAACAAAGGAGTGGCTCAAGAAGAAGCACATTAAGGTCCTGGAGTGACCTAGGCAGTCTCCAGACCTAAATCCCATAGAAAATCTGTGGAGGGAGCTGAAGGTTCGAGTTGCCAAACGTCAGCCTCGAAAGCTTAATGATTTGGAGAAGATCTGCAAAGAGGAGTGGGACAAAATCCCTCCTGAGATGTGTGCAAACCTGGTGGCCAACTACAAGAAACGTCTGACCTCTGTGATTGCCAACAAGGGTTTTTAAACCAAGTACTAAGTCATGTTTTGCAGAGGGGTCAAATACTTATTTCCCTCATTAAAATGCAAATCAATTTATAACATTTTTGACGTGCGTTTTTCTGGATTTTTTTGTTGTTATTCTGTCTCTCACTGTTCAAATAAATCTACCATTAAAATTATAGACTGATCATTTCTTTGTCAGTGGGCAAACGTACAAAATCAGCAGGGGATCAAATACTTTTTTTCCCTCACTGTAGCTCTCTTATAACCTACAATGCAGTTGTAGACATAGAATTTGACACTTTGCCAGTCTCTATCTTTAAGAGCTAAAGGCTCAGATCTAATGCAGTTTTCACAGGCCAACTTCCCTGGGACATGACATGACATGATGAAGGTCTTCATATGTCTCTCCACTGCATCAGAGTAGATGTTTTACCTAAATGTAAGAATAAACATTAGTTTCATAGCAAACACACACCCTTACACCCAACAGCAATTATTATCTGGTAAGTTACAGACTGGAACTTACATTTCCAAGTCTCAAGAATGAAAACTCTGACTGCTGTTTGTGCACATGTACCAAATAGTAACTAAGAGTACTCAGTCTTCGTGGAGAAGATGCAGCAGGGAACCTACTAAGTCCCAGGGGATGTTGGAAATTATGGAGGGGTGTGATTGAAAGGCAGGATTAAAAGTGCCAGCAAACTACACAATTCTGATATTTATGATCCAGAAAAGGTGTGGACTGTGATGGTTGCTGTTTCTCCTGGCCCTTGCTCTCAGCAGTGTTCTCCTCCCTAGTCTGCAAATTTAATGGACATTTTAAAAATTTATTTCAATCTAAAAGAGGACTATGCAACAGAAAGCAAATATGCTGTTCAATACGACAAAAACAATAATTATTTCACTATAGGAATTAAGTTTATGATTTCAGGGTTAGAAATGGGATACTTTGGAAGACTTTGGACTTTGAGATAATTATGATGCATTTAGAACGACACACTGTTTGTAGTTAAAGCTAATTTACTGCCATATTTAAGCATTAACACATCTCAGTCAAAACATACTTTCAGGGGACCTTTAACACAGTTCAGGTTTAAATGACCTGTGGGGACACTGTTCTAAATTCACATATCTTTTCAGCTATCACAAGACTCTCTCACACACACCTGACTAAAACATGCTTTGTGGGGACTCAGTATAGTAACTATTAACAGACAAGATTTGAAATAAAGGACAGTGTCTTGACATGTCACTCAAGTAATACCTTTCTACTCTACTTTTGTTGTCACGTACACTGGAGATGTATTTAAATCACGGTTAGAGATCTTTGACACAGTCAGCAGGTGATAAAGTAGATCAAATGAAGACGATGCTCTAACAAACACCACTACTATGATTGAGTAGATGTACCTGTTCAGTTGCTGATGAACCGCTAGCAGTGTTATGATCCAGAAAAGATGTAGACTGTGATGACTGCTGTTTCTCCTGGCCATTGCTCTCAGCAGTGTCCACCTCCATAATCTGCATATTTAATAGACATTTGGAAATTTTAGTTCAATCTAAAAGAGGACTATGCAACAGAAAGCAAATATGCTGTTCAATATGACAAAAACAATAATTAACTCACTATAGGAATTAGGTTTATGATTTCAGTGTTAGATATGGGATACTTTGGAAGATTTTAATAATTATGATGCATTCAGAACGACACATTGTTTTGTAGTTAATGCTTAAACGTGGCAGTAAAATACCTGAAGCAGACTAGACGAACATTAATGACTAATTTTATTGTTAATACACAACAAAAATGAATTGCAACACTGCCAGATAAGATAATATTTATTTTTGAATAATTTTTAAATTGTGAAAACAGAGAGGGAGATACCCTGCATACCTTGCTGCACCAAGGCCAGTCTGTTCCTCCGTAATTGTAGGTAATTTCATCACCTTCTTTAAAGTTAAAGCAAACAGACTAAGATGTGGGCTTGCATCCACTTCAATCTTCCTCATTCTGCAATTTGGGTGCTTGTGGTCATAATTAACCAGCCTACCAAAAGATCTGTCTTCTTTTGCAGCATCAATACTTAATACACAACGAGAGAAAGAGAGAAGTATTCAGTGACCGAATATTCAACATCAAATTCTACAAATATGATAGCTCTGCACAGAATTTTTATTGTTAACGGTCAGATGTAAATGTTCAAGTGGATGAATACTTTACAATTGCAAGTACAATGAAATTACACTTTGAAGAAAAACTATGCAGACATTGTAATTTTTTATGCAGGTTAATTCTATGGATCATTTAATTCTACATGTAATCTGGATTGTATAATCTATTAATAAAATGATCAGCTTACCCACATGTTTTTCACTTCCACTGGAAATCAAACATAAATACAACACATGCATTGTGGTAGATTCTTCTTCTTCTTCTTCTTCTTCTTCTTCTTCTTCTTCTTCTTCTTCTTCTTCTCTGAGACTCAGTGAAATCAATTATTTCTCCCCTGTACTGAGCCACAGAATCACTTTTGGAAAATGAAGCTAGAGCGAAGGCACCACGGCCTGTCAAAAAATAAAGAATTACATTGTGTTAATCTATTTAATTAGGCATCCTAAATCTACAATAGTGCATGATTATAATACGCATTGGCCTCTGTTTTATGATTAAGATTTTTCCCAAGTCAAGAGATCCTTCCGGGTGAAAATATCAGTCAGATTGGGATCTATCATAATCGATACACACTGCTAAAACGTACCTTTCTCTGGACTGATGTATTTCACCTCTAGCTTTGATGTCTTGTCTCTCTTTGCAGTTATATGATGCATGGCATCTGTGAGGGGGCTGATCCTTCATGGCATTTTACCTCTAAAGAAAATGTTAATATATGATTGAGATTTTCGGTCCTTAGTAATGTTCTGAGTAAGAAAATAACAATATCCGTGCATGCTAATAACTGTGCTGAGTGAAAACCTGTTCTACACACAGATCACAGCTCAGCTGTGTTTTTAGAGATGCAGATTAAAAGGAGTGTGCTGTAGTTACAGCATCGAAGCACATCACACCACCGCCCAGCGCTTTACAGATTCATAACAAACTAATAACTGGAACTAATGAGCTGTGCTTGGTCCAGACTACTGTCCACCCTGTCCTCGATTTCAGAGGCTTTAAACTCAATCCAGCGCTCAGATCGATAACTATTTAGGAAGCCTGACTCTGCTATTTATAACCGAACTATCCGTTACATGGTGAAGCTAGTTACAGAAGTCGGTATAACACTAAAGATTCACATGACATGCCAACTACCGAAGACTATTTAATATATTAGCTTTGTTTTTTTAACTTATTGTACTTGCTAATATGCTAGATTGTTTAAGGTGTGTGCTAACGCTGGCTAGTAAAGTCCGCTAGCATAACAATTCCTTTAATATTGCGTAACAATTCCTTTAATATTTATTAAATTATAAATAATGTCTTAAAGCACGGAAATAAAATTACAAACTTATAAAGTGCAAAAAAATAATAATAATAACTTACCTTTCATTGTATTTGGTCTTGTTGCAGCAATAGAATCACCCATTAGGGCAACGGAAAGCATCTGGTGCTATTAGCCTGTGACAGCCAGGGCAGATGGGAATTGTAGTTCTTTTCCTACTTCCTGTGTGGTGTTTACGAACTATTAGTTCAGTCAAAAAAAACTACACTCTGCCATAACCCAACTTAAGGATTTCGTTTTACTGTTTAGAGATTTTTAAAAAGCGTAATTTCGCTGTGTGAAAATTTAAAGACTGAAACTTTAATTACTATTAGGACTTATAATTATTTGGAAAACATGATAACTATCTGTTCTGACTTATTAATGTTTAGCTTATGCTAACAATCTAACCTTCTAACAGTCTAATTAGGCTTTTAACTTACAAGTCACTTTTTGTACACCTACTTTTTCTGTTAATTTTAACTTATAATCAAATATCAATATTAATGCCTAGTTGAACAAAAACTTTAAACATCTTACCTCTTTGTTTTAAATCTCTTTAATGCGCTAATAGGTAATAGAGCTAATGCGCAGATTACACACAGTCCTTTACTACGTGGGTGGTACCATAATTTGCATAAATTAGACTTGCAGAGTGTGTGAAAGGGTTGGCCAAGCCCCGCTGCCAAAAAAATACCAGTTCCAGACTAAAGGGGGCAACATAGAGCAAACCGTTCACACACATAAACTGTCCAGATTATGCGTTATGGGCCAAAGCTAAAAATTCGTGAGGCATCTATTTACAGCCTCCTCAACACGTTTCAATCCATCACCCCTGTGAGGACGTGGATTTTTGTCCCCATAATGTTTTTGGTCCCCATGAGGTTGCTGTGTAAACATGATGATGTCTCCATAAAGTGACACACACACACACACACTCACTCACCCACACATACACAAACTCACTCACACACTCACTCACCCACACAAACACACACTCATACACACTCACACACACACACACACTCACTCACACACACTGAGAGACACACACACACACACACGCACAGTAATAATAATCATAATAATAACTTCATTTATATAGCACGTTTTTATACATAAAATGCAGCTCAAAGAGCTTCACAATGGAAAAGATATAATAAAATGACAAATATAATATTAAAGAAGACCTATTTTAAGCCTTTTTACAAGATGTAATATAAGTCTCAGGTGTCCCCAGAATGTGTCTGTGAAGTTTCAGCCCAAAATACCCCACAGATCATTTATTATACCCGGCTGAAAATGCCCCTTTTTGGGTGGAAGCAAAAACACGCTGTTTTCTTGTGTGTCTCTTTAAATGCAAATGAGCTGCTGTGCCTCGCCCCCTTTCTGGAAGAGAACAGCTGCTGTTTCGGGTACTATATTAGCTGGAATCTGCTAACAATCTCATTCGGAAAGGCGATTTACAAACATTCACAAAATAAAAAGTGCAATACTTATGTCTTCTGGATATGAAGCTGGATCACGAACAGTTGGTACTGATCCATTCTTGAGAATCAAGTTTTTAGTAAATCCTGCTTTGTATTGACCCGCGTTCATACAGCAGTCTGGTGTGAAATGATTTAAGGTATTTTGGGGGCACGACTCCAGGTCTGAGTCCAAAAGTATGGGATTCATTGTGAGTAGTGTGTGTGGGAGTGTGTGTGTGTGTGTGTGTCTGTCTGTCTGTGTTTATGCTGATGTTGTGTGTTTACACTGATGTTCTCTGTCTTACAGCATTAAGGGTAATAAACTCACCAGGACTGGCGTATGACAGGAGTCTCACCTCAAACCTCTTCTCCAGGATAAAGCAGTTTTGGTGAAGAGTTAGAACACATTTCCGTCCCACATTTCCAACAGTTTGGGAGCTGAATCATTAAACTTAAAGGGGCAGAGCAGAAACAAAGTCAAGAACAAGCAGAAGGTCGTACACAGCAGAAATCAACACACATAACCAAATATCTGCTGTACAAAGCAACGGCAACAATCTGCCCCGGGGATGGAGACAGACGAGCCTTAAGTACACGTCCGGAAATGTAAAGCCAACTAATCCCAAAGCACGAGGCGGGAGCAGGAAGTATGAGATGTGATCGTCCAATGGCAAGCCGGAACATGACGCATTGCAGTGGACTGGCTTTAAAAGAGGAGGAGACAAAAGACACCCATCCCACCCCGACATAGACACACGAATGGCACATAGTACAAACAGAAATACAATTGAGGACGTAACAATGGTCAAGTATCAAATAAAATGTAAACTTGCATTGATGAAGTAAATGTTGTTAGTAATTGTTTGCAAATTACCATGGTAACACAGAGCTCCAATTTATAAAAATATGGAGTTTGTCATCACCCAAACAGTAACCAGTTTTAATACCTAAAAACGTTTACATAGCAAATTTTAGCAAAGCGCTTTACAGTAAATTAAAATGTAAAATAAAACTAATGAAATGATTTGCAGCACATGCTTATGTTAATGCTTGTTACATTATATGATCATACAAAATAAATACATAAATACTCCCAGAGTCACCAGAATTGAATACTTTGGTGATGTTAAAGAGTTAAAGATTGAGATTGAGGATGGGGTGACTCAGTATTTCACTCAGTATTTCTGGATAAGACACAGAGAACGACTCACTGCTGGAATTCATGAAGAAGTCATAAACTCCACTGGAATAATAAATAGGATCTAACAACACCATGAGTGGAAATTATTGGTGCAAGTTTTTTAGTATAGGCTTTCTCCAACCTGGAACTATATCCTTCAGTCCATGCGGTGACGGTAACGTGCCTAACAGCTTCGTCTCTGACCAGCAGAAATCATAGAAGAAGAAAAAGTAGCAGCAGGTATCTCCTGAGCAATTGAGTTATTACACCAAACTAATCTTCTCCAAATTAAATTATTTCTGACAGAATTTTACTGTTAGATTTGATTGAGTTGGTTTGAGAAAGCTGGTTATTTTGTCTGTGTTTGAGGAATTAAAACTCCATTCTGTTTTTAAACCCGAGGTAAGTTAAACGGAAGCTGTGTGTCCGAATCCCAAATTGATGTGTAATTTTTTCCGGTTTAAGTGCATTACATTAGGGATGAAATAAAGGCTGGATGAGCCTTTTTCTCCCCAGTCTAAATAAAGCCCTCACACTGCAGAAACCCTTTCTTCCAGAAGTGCATGACAAAATATCAGGCTTCTCGGGGAAAGCCATGCATAAGCCGTATTTATAACCCCACGATGTTGGATTATTCGGCCATTGTGGGGAATGAACAGGATGGCTATTTAGCTATGCTGAACTTGGAGGAGGAGCTTGCGAGCTACCTCTCTCCATTGACGGCAGGTAATTAGGGGGGCCGGCTTTGCCATCCAAGCCACCGTGTAAGGCAACCGTGGCATTGGTGGGCAAGGCCTATGTGGTAGTAGTCTTGCTTGTGGGTCACTGCACACAATGACAGTGTTGCAGGCCTACCAAGCAGACCTGCTGAGTGAGCTCGACATATGGCGGCATTCAGCCAGTTTCTTCCCTGTTGTCCCGAGTTCACCCGGGCATCCACGTGTGGAGCCTGGGCCAGCACTAGTGCGAGGAAGACCCAGAAGGTGAGTATGGCAGCCCTCCAACCCCCGCAGACAGCCTGGGGAACTGGGCGGCCACAGTCGCAGCCTGCTACTAGGCCTGATCTGAGAATGGTCATAAAGACCAAGCAGGCAAAGAAGGTCCAGAGTTGCCGTGGCAGGATGTATCAGGGGACATGAGGTTGTTAGGGCAGGTAGCCCCCAGTGCCCCTGTAGGGCCTCCCCTAGCCAGAAGTGATTGTTCTCTGGTCAGTGAGCTGTCACAGGGCAATGAAAATCTGATGCGTTCCCTCCAATAGAATGTGGAATAGTTAATGTCACTAAAGATCATCTGGCAGCGTGGAAACTACTGCCAAATGTGACTCCATGGGTTCTGTCTACCGTAGAAAAGGGTTACCTGGTCCAGTTTATAGCTCGACCCCCCCGGTTCAAAGGTGTACTCATCACAGTAGTCAGCACAGACCAGAGCCTGACATTAGCACAGGAAGTAAGGTCCCTCTTGGACAAAGGGGCCATAGAACATGTACCCCGTTCCCTGAGGGATGGAGGTTTTTACAGCCGTTATTTCCTGGTCCACAAAAAATAGGAGTATGCGGCCAATTTTAGATCTGCATCATCTGAACTGTACTGTACAGACATACAGGTTCAAGATTCTGATGCCCAAACTTATCGTTCCACAGACGCAGTTTGAGGACTGGTTTGTGATGATAGATCTAAAAGGTGCACATTTCCACATAGAAATATCGCTAGTTTTTCCCCCTCACACCTTCACAAAGTGCATGGATGTCATTCTGGCTCCATTGTGACTCCAGGGCATCCGTGTACTAAACTACCTGGACGACTGGTTAATTCTAGCATGATCCAGGGAACTGGCAGTTCAACATCGAGATGTTGTTCTTGCCCACATGAAGAGCTTGGGGCTCAGGTTGAACCTCAGAAAAGTATGCTTTCCCCAGTGCAGTGGACTACTTTTTTAGGGGTTATAAGGATTCTACTACGATGAGGGCATTTCTACCCCCAACATGTGTAGGGTCAATCCTATCAACACTGAGCAAGATAAAGCTGGATCTTAGGAGACTATTGGCGCTTATGGGCCTATTGCACAGGAGACCATTCAGTGGTGGCTGAGAAGTTGGGGGTTTCGTCCAAGGACGAAACCTCTGAGAATAATCAGTGTCATGCAGCGATGCCTACGTGCTCTGAGAATTTGAGTGTCCCCGGTTTCTAGCCTTGGGTCACACTCTAGGGGTGTTTCCTTAGCGCAAGATGGTAATGACAGACACCTCCCTCATGGGCTGGAGCATGTCTTAGACAGCTGTCCAGCTCACAGTCTCTGGTGTGGCCCTCATCTGGAGCGGCATATAAATTGCCTAGAAATGTGGGCCATATTTCTAGCACTGAAATTTCTTCTTCGTCAATTGAGAGGTCACCATGTGTTTACAGACAACACACCGGTGGTCTCATATATTGGCCACCAGGGAGGATTATGTCTGTGCCCCCTGTTCAGGGAGGCACAACTAATTGTTCTCTGGGCAGAAGGAAAGTTTGTCAGTGAGTGCAATGTACATTCTGGGAATATGGGGCAGACATCCTGTTGAGGCAGGGGAATTGGTGGCTCTATCCACAAGTGGTGGAGTCCATATGGCGAGCAGAACTGCATGTGTTCGCCTTTGAGGAGACAACACACAGCCAGCTGTGGTTCGCCCTCACTCCTCCCGCACAATTAGGGCTGGACGCCATGGTGCACATGTGGCCGAGGTCTGTACACTTCCCGTCCCATCTCTCTGCTCCCACAAGTTCAAGCCCTGCTATATGGCACTCCTTGGGAGATTCCCATCCACTGTAGACCCAGTGAACTGCGCAATAGCTACAGCCCTAAAGTTCTTACAAGAACATTTCTCAGCGGGGTGGGCTCCTTCTACAATCAGGGTTTACGTGACCACCATTTAGGCCAGCCATGCCCCTGTTGATGGAGCCTCTGTGGGGCAACATCCTCTAACTTCAAAGTTCATGCGTGGTGTCAGGCGGCTGAGCCCGATCTGCAGGCCGCGCATACCTTCCTGGGACCTTTCTGTGGTCCTGGAATGTCTGTCAGGGGCCCCATTTGAGCCCTTAGAGTCAGCCTCTGAAAAGCTTCTGACTCTGAAGGGAGCTCTTCTGCTGGCCCTGACATCTCTCAAGCGAGTAGGAGATCTACAAGCTCTCTCTGTGGCCCCTTCCTGCCTTGGCCAAGGCCTTCCTGTATCCTATGCCGGAATGCTATGCATTCCCCACACCAGAACAAGAGAGAATGCACCTGCTGTGTCCAGTAAGGGCTCGCTGTACTTACATCCACCACTCCGGCCAGTGGTGTAAGTTGGAGCACCTGCTGGTCTGCTTTGGCAGCGACAGTAGAGGTGATGCTGTGTCAAAGTAGCGCATCTCTAATTGGATAGTGGAAGCAATCTCTATTGCTTATGAGGCGCGCGGTCTCGCTATGCCTCTGGGCATAAGGGCTCTGCTTTTTTGATTAATCCGGGCAGGGCAAGCTTTCAGTGCCTTTTTTTTGTTTATTTAAAATAAAATCCACAAACTGAGTGTTACAAATATATATTCAGACTAAAACTTTACACAAATGTTTGTCCAAAACAGAAAAGAACCCAACAAAGACAGACAGACAGACAGACAGACAGACACACACACACACACACACACACACACACACACACACACACACACACACACACACACACACACACACACACACACACACACACACACAAACAATTAATTAATTAGTGGTTAGCACGTTCACCTCACACCTCCAGGGTCAGGGGTTCGATTCCCACCGTGGCCCTGTGTGTGCAGAGTGTGCATGTTCTGCCTGTGCGGTGGGGGTTTCCTCCGGGTACTCCGGTTTCCTCCCCGCAGTCCAAAGACATGCATGGTAGGCTGATTGGCATGTCCAAAGTGTCCGTAGTGTGAGTGTGTGGGTGATTGTGTGCCCTGCAATGGATTGGCACCCTGTGCAGGGTGTACCCGGCCTTGTGCCCGATGCTCCCTGGGATAGGCTCCAGTTTTCCCTGTGACCCTGAAGAGGATTAAGCGGTATAGAAGATGGATTGATAGATAGATAGCATTATTTCTTATGAGTGCACAAACAGCACAGAATTCAACTACAGTCCTAAATTAATAATAAAAAGTCACTTTCACTACACCTTGTGGTTTCTGTTACTCACTGTCTTTAGGAATATAATTTTACTTTTGATCATAGTGTTTTAATTAGACATTACAGATCTTAATCGCTCGTGAGGAGCATCACGGTCTCGTTACTAACACATCACTTCCTTTATAATAAACAACAGAATTTACACTGACACAGCATATAATGACAATAAACTGGAATTAAATTAAACCTTTTAAGCAACTTGCGACCGCATCACTGTCATGCTTCCGTGCTCCACAAACTCCGCTTTATAAAGTTTCTAAACCTTCTCAGCAGTGTTTAATCCGTGCCTTAGAGGTTGCATACTTTCTTCCTCAGTCACGTGACGATTTCTCCTCCGTCTGATGGGGACTGAGGTCATGTTGGGAATAAAAGATAACACTGACAGAAACAGTAAACTGAAGAAAGTCAGTGTCGTTGACTCTGAGGCTAAAGCTAGCGGTGTCGCATTACGTGCGTGTGACGTCAAGCGCCGTCGACTAGGAAGTGGCTTATACCTCCGGTTAGTAAAAACCCGCTAGTGTTCCATTTGAGATGATATTACTTTCTAAAATCCACACACTAGACTGTAGAGTAGTCTGTGCATAGTGTAAGTGTATAGTACTTCATTTGGGACACAACTTTAGTATTTACTCTCCGAAGCGTGTTTTCTGAACAGGAGTAACGTAATGAGTAAATACCCCGTGCCGCCCGCAGACCAACTAATCCATAATGAGATTCATTACAACAATTTTCATAATCGATTATTATCCATTTTATTGATTAGTTGTTGCAGCTCTGTTTATTATTGCTATCAAGTACAGCAAATAAAATTTTAAATATCAGTTTTTAATAATTTATTATTACTAGGAACTACAGAGTTTTAAAAACCTTTTTTTCAAAAACCTTCAAAAAAATGTTTTGTTTTTATAAAGAAAAACAAAGTTCAATAACATTTTGACTATGAGTTACACATGTGAAACCAAATGCATTATGATACAGTCCATCATTGTTACCAACTAGTGCAAACACACTTTTAACAACTCAGTTATTACATTTTTTATTTTGTTTTCAAGGAAAATAATAAAAATTCAATAAGCTTTTGACTGTATTTGGTACCAATAAATGCCAATAAATGAGCAAAAACAAAGTACTACTTTCATAAAATATCATGTGCAGCTGATGCTAATTATAGTAATGTATAGTAATTCTGAGTCTCAAACAGTAAACTCTCAAGTGTCAGTGTCATGTCAAAGCAAACCAGCGACCCCATTTCCCAGAATGCACTTCAAACTACAAAAATGGCCTACACAAACTACAACTCCAAACCAACACACAGACACTTTCATCTTCTCCAGAAAACTAATCAGACACACCTGTTACCAATCACACACACGCACGCACTAGGGATGCACCGATACCACTTTTTTTCAGACCAAGTACAAGTACTTACATTTGGGTACTTGCCGATACCAAGTACCGATATGAATACTTCACACTTTTCGGAATGCCCCACGTATGAAGCATGTCATCAACCACACCTGCTATGGTTTGGCTAGTGTGTGAACCACTAAACTGCGTTGCTTGTAAAACGACTCTCTGGGGAGTAAAATCCTCATCAATCCACTGTGCTGTTAAACTTATATGAGACATTGGTCTGCCACAGCTAGTCCAAATATCAGTGGTGAAGCTGAAGGCCGAAATGTCCCGCAACAGGTTTCTGATGTGCTTTTTCACCAAGTCATGCAGCTTTGGTAATGCAGTATCTGTAATGTGGTGATGGCTGGGAATCTCATACTTTGGTTCAAGTACACCAAGAAGATGACGAAATCCTGTATTATATACAACTGACAATGGTTGGTCATCAAGAGCAATGAACTGGTTAAGAGCTTCTGTTATTTTTACTGCCCATGGGTTGTCTCTGGACATTTTCTCTCACTTCTCCAGTGTTTGCTACAAAGTTGCTTGTTTACATTTACATTTACTCACTTAGCAGACGCTTTTATCCAAAGCGACTTACAAATGAGATGTTGCTGTTGTAGCCACACCATTTTCACTCCTCTTCCTCTCTAAATATGGCCGCCAATTACTGATGTCATCCTGGGAGGCGGGAGCAAGGCAGGCTAGGGCAGGCTGGAAACTCTGGGAGGGAGTTCAGACCTGCACACAAAATATGGCACAGCACACAAAAACGTCCCATCCCAAAAGATAGCGGGTTGTAACACCCCCCCACCTAAGTGTGAACCTAAAAGGGTTCACAACAACAGCAACAACAACCAAAAAACAAAAACAAAAAACACAACAACCCCACAATAACATCAAGCTTGTGACAGTGTATCAGCAATCACATTTTGGGCATGCTTCTTATGGGCAATCACTAAGTTAAACCCTTGCACAATAAGAGACCATTGCATGAGCCTTTGATTGGTATTACGCATATGGTGTAAAAAGACTAAGGGGTTATGGTCAGTAAAGACGTGTATGGGTTTGGCACTATCACCAAGATGAACCTCAAAATGTTGGATGGCTAGTAGCAAGGCAAGAGCTTCCTTTCAATGGTGCTATAGTTAAGCTGATATTTTAAGAGCTTCTTAGAGAAATAACAAACTGGGTGTTCTATCCCCTGATCATCAGCCTGACACTCTTGGGACCATTTGAACACCACGTAGTAGGTGTAGTAGCCGGTCATACCTAAAAAGCGACGTGGGTCACGCCTCGTTGTAGGAGCAGGGAACATGCAGATTGACTCAATTTTGGCAGTTAATGGTGTAACCACCGCTTGTCCAACCTGTTTACCCAAATAGGAGACAACTCCTTTTCCAAATTCACATTTATCCAAGTTCTTTTGTTGGGCCCGTGGTAACACACAACCAGGGATCACAGCTGAGTGCTGTTCACCAGGCTGAATATTAGCACTCACAGGTTCTGAAACTATTTCAGGTAAGGAAAAGACTTTATTACCAGCCATATCTTTCCCTAGAATGACTGAAACCCCACTGACTGGCAAAGCTAGATGAACAGCCACCTTCACTATACCTGAGAAACCCCCAGTTTCCAAATATACCGTGTGGAGAGGCGCACGAATTACAGTCAGTTCAATGTTTTGAATGAACACATCACTGCCTGCATACCAAGCTTCAGAGAAGGGTAACACCTTTTCCAACACAAACAACTGAGCAACCCCAGTGTCTCTCAGCACATGTACAGGCTCCTTCACCTCGTTAGGACCCAAGGACATATATCCTGAATATACGAAAGGTTCAAATTCTGGCTCAATTTGACAAAGACCTTTAGAAACATTCTGTGAAGCCGCGGCTGCATTAACCTTTTTAACCTTGGTTTGTTGGCTCACTTGCTTTCGCTTTAGTACTGAACAATTTGCAATAATGTGACCTGGCTCGTGACAATAAAAACAGTCATAAGACCCAGCTAAGGGTTTAGAAAAGGTACGCGTTTTACCCACAGGTTTCGACAAACGTGCTGACACATCTTTCCGAGACAGATAAGGACTGAACACAACTTTATGAGTCAAAACAAACTCATCTGTGAAAATAGCAGCTTTGGACAGTGTATTAATTCTCTGCTCATTCAAATGCACCACCAGTGATTCTGGCAAACATGACTTAAATTCCTCTAACAATATCAGTTCCCTAAACTGATCAAAATTCCTTACACCACTAGCTGAACACCATTTATCACACAGCGTGGCTTTCTCACAGGCGAATTCCACATAGGTTTGGTGCATCTCCAACTCGAGCTCTTTTAGCACTAGTTGCCAACCGGGGTCCACTGCGCTGGCCTCAGGCTGTTTATGACCTGCAACAACCTTATCTTCCAGAGCTGGAAGTGCTTTGCACTCAGGTAGGACCTGTTGAGCCACGAGTGCCTCATACAATGCCGCTTTAACTACCTTTTTGCTAGCCATACGGGGAAGTGCCACATGAAAAAAGTCTCCAATAAGTAGCAGATCATCTTTCCTACACCTATCAAAGTCCTCTAACAAAGGACACAATGTAAACGTAATCAAATCAAATGCCATCCTTACAAAACGCACAATACACCAACACAACCTGACTCAACCCACACAAAAAATAAAGAATCAATCCCGGATGAGACCCCAAATCTGTTACGGCCCAGTCTAGGTTAGGCCGCACAGAGTAATCAGCTTGGGAATCAATTGAATTGACCGTTAAAAATGAGGGAGCCAGGAATAACAACACAAACAAGGTTGTGGTATATTGTAAAACACAGAATTATATACATATAACTGTACAAGGAAACAAACCAGGGATAACTTTAGGATGGGCCAAGGCCAAAATAATACGAATCTAATGAATCTAAACATATGAATCTAAACATCTTTTATACATGAATACTGCATGGGTTATGCACAGTACACTGGGATATTACCTGAAAACCCCTTTAGAAACATGAACTTTCTATGCATTATATGAGGTAGTATATTAAAAGCATTATCAACAAGACTTAGGAAGGTCATCTAGCAAGTCATTCACTTTGACCAGTTGTACCAGCTGCCAGGCAGGTCAATCTTCAACCATGTATACTTCATTTGAACATCTCCAGGATACTGGGCCTGAAGACTGGTCTTTCATTCACTGGTTTTGTTGCATCCTGTGGTTTCCCTGCATGCACGCAAGTGCCAAAGTTTATTCAGGACTGAGTGCACAAAGGGATTATTTGCCAGGAAAGATTTGCCACGCAAAGCTTGGACTTCGAGATGGAGTAATGCTACTTGTGAGAAATCTGGTGAGAATGCTCCAGTCTACCTTTCTTCATGTATTTATTATTATTTATTATTGTTGATTTAGGATGTGGTGCACTTTCTTTTCACCTTGGCTGTTTGAAACCAATGTCTTTTTGTTTCTGATACTTTTTAATACACTATTTAGAGGGGTAATAAAGCCTGCGAAAGAAACAGCACTGATAGAGGTGAGGCGTACATACATACAAGGTGAGCCTATTCCACATATCATCACACCAAATTTGACAGAAGTCTTAGACTTTTCTTATTAAGTACATTTGCACATGATTTGTAAAGGAGCGTACCATTTTTTTTATTGTGCTCTAGAAGATGATTTAAGTACAAGGGTTGATTGTTGACCTTGGTGCAGTGTCCTGGGCTGAATAATGATGTAAAGTCAGAGTGGTGAGCACTGTACAAACCAGCATTAACCAAAAAAACAGGTGATATACAGTGGAGAATGTTGTATGGCATTTTCTCTGTAAATTTGTCTCTTCTATTACATTACATTTATTCATTTCTTCTCCAAATATGATGTGTAGTATCACAGCAGAAAAGTTCAATTTTGCTCTCGTCTGATGTTCGCGCAGGAAGTAAATTCCCTTTTGGACAAAGGGGCCATAGAACATGTATCCCGTTCCCTAAGGGAGGGAGGTTTTACAGCCGTTATTTCCTGGTCCGCAAAAAAGATGGGAGTACGCGGCCAATTTTAAATCTGTGTCATCTGAATCGTACTCTTTGGACATACAGGTTCAAGATGCTGATGCTCAAACTTATCGTGCCACAGATTCAGTTCGAGGACTGGTTTGTGACGATAGATCTGAAAGATGCATATTTCCACATAGGAATATCGCCCAGCCACAGGAAGGTCCTGAGGTTTGCGTTTGGAGACAACACATACCAATTTTGGGTTCTTCCCTTCGGGCTAGCTTTATCCCCTCGCACCTTCACAAAGTGCATGGATGTTGCTCTGGCTCCCTTGCGACTCCAGGGCATCCGCGTACTAAACTACATGGACAACTAGTTAATTCTAGCATGATCCAGGGAACTGCCGGTTCAACATCGAGATGTTGTTCTCGCCCACATGAGGAGCTTGGGGCTCAGGTTGAACCTCAAGAAAGTATGCTTTCTCCAATGCAGAGGACAACTTTTCTAGGAGTTATATGGTACTCTAGTATGATGAAGGCGTTTCTATCCCCAACATGCGTAGGATCAATCCTATCAACTTTGAGCAAGATAAAGCTAGGTCTGGGCATCCTTTCCAGTCTCTACGAGCCTTATGGGCCTTATGGCAGCAGCAGCCAATGTCATACCGTTGGGCCTATTGCACGAGACCATTTCAGTGGTGGCTGAAAAGTCTGGGGTTTCATCCAAGGCTGAAACCTCTGAGAGTAATCAGTGTCATGCGGCGATGCCTACGTGCTCTGAGTATTTGGAGGTGCCCGCAGTTTCTAGCCTCGGGTCAGACTCTAGGGGTGTCTCCTTACTGCAAGACGGTAATGACAGACACATCCCTCACGGGCTGGTGTGCAGTCTTAAATGGCTGTCCAGCTCATGGTCTTTGGAGCGGCCCTCATCTGTAGTGGCATATAAATCGCCTAGAGATGCAGGCCGTATTCCTAGCACTGAAATTCTTTTTTCCTCAGTTGAGAGGTCACCATGTGCTAGTTGTGTCAGACAACACAGCAGTGGTCTTATATATCAAGCCCCAGGGAGGGTTACGTTCACGCCCCCTGTTCAGGCAGGTGCAACTAATCCTTCTCTGGTCAGAGGGAAAGTTCATGTCAGTGAGTGCAATGTACATTCCGGGCAGCCGGAATGTAGGGGCAGACATCCTGTTGCGGCAGGGGCTGATGCCCGGTGGTTGGAGGCTCCATCCACAAGTGGTGGAGTCCATATGGCGGAGGTTCGGACAAGCGGAAGTGGATGTGTTTGCCTCCGAGGAGAGAACACACTGCCCGCTCCTCCCGCACCATTGGGGCTGGACGCCATGGTGCACACGTGGCCGAGGTCACGTCTATATGCTTTTCCCCGATCGCTCTGCTCCCACAAGTTCTAGTGAGAGTTCGCCAAGACCGTTTACGTCTGCTGCTAGTAGCAACTTATTGGCCAGCTCAAATATGGTTCTCGGAGATAATTTCCCTGCTTGACGGTACTCCTTGGGAGATTCCCAGGAATATACTGTCTCAAGCCGGAGGGCTGATTTATCACCCACGGCCAGAACTATGGAAACTGTGGGTCTGGTCCCTGAGGGGCACCAGCTCATAGATTCTAGTCTCACAACTGAGGTTGTAGAGACCATGTTGAATGCTAGAGCACCATCCACAAGGAAATTGTATGCACTCAAGTGGCGGCTTTTTGTCTTGTGGTGTGAGGAACGTCAGCTAGACCCAGTGAACTGCGCAATAGCTACAGTCCTGGAGTTCTTACAAGAACGTTTGTCAGCAGGGTTGGCTCCTTCTACAATCAGGGTTACGTGGCCGCTGTTTCGGCCAGCCACGCCCCAGTAGATGGAGCCTATGTGGGGCAACATCCTCTAACTTTGAGGTTCATGCGTGGTGTTAGACAGCTGAGGCCCATCTGCAGGCCGCGCATACCTTCCTGGGACCTTTCTGTGGTCTTGGAAGGTCTGTCAGAGGCCCCATTTGAGCCCTTAGAGTCAGCCTCTGAGAAGCTTCTGACTCTAAAGGTAGCTCTTCTACTGGCCCTGACACCTCTCAAGTGAGTGGAAGGTCTACAAGCTCTCTTTGTTGACCCTTCCTACCTTGACTTTGCCCCTGGATTAGCCAAGGCCTTCCTGTATCCTAGGCCAGATTATATTCCTAAAGTGCCTACATCGGCTGCCCACCCTGTGGTGATGCAGGCCTTCTGCCCTCCTCCGTTCCTCACACCGGAACAAGAGAGGATGCACCTGCTGTGTCCAGTAAGGGCTCTCTGTACTTATGTCCACCGCTCCGGCCAGTAGCGTAAGTCGGAGCAGCTGCTGGTCTGCTTTGGCAGCGACAGTAAAGGTGATGCTGTGTCAAAGCAGCGCATCTCTAATTGGAGAGTGGAAGCAATCTCTATGGCTTACGAGGCGTGCAGTCTCGCCATGCCTCTGGGCATAAGAGCTCATCAGTACCCTTGGTGTGACGGAATGGGTATTCCCGTTCCCATACTGTTATGCTAAATGCAATGTCGAAGTTCCCTTTGAAAGGGAACCTCAGGGTTACACATGTAACCCTGTTCCCTGAGAAGGGAACGAGACGTTGTATAGCTCTGTCATACCAAGGCAGGCCTGTGAATTGCGTCTTCGCTTCAGATAATAGAGGCTGGCGGCGTGGTTCACAGGTGAATATATATATATCAAGCGACACGCTTAATTGCCACGTCACCTGATCATGGCAGGCCTATAAGTAGAGGCATGATTTTACACAAGGTTCAGATACCGGTCATGCACGCAAGGTGCTTCTCATACTGTTATGCTAAATGCAACGTCTCGTTCCTTTCTCAGGGAACAGGGTACATGCGTAACCCCAACGTTTTTGTGCTCGCTGACATTTTCTGCTCATGTTTTCTTTTTCTGAATGCTTATGCTGGTTTTCCCTTCACGCTTGTTTCCAGATTCTCCACTTGCTTTTCCAAATGTTGTAGTTTGGGTTTCATGTAAATCAGGGCGGGCTTTAGCGTCACTATTGGTATACTACAGCTCCTCCTCTAGCCAATCAATTGAAGAGGGGAGTTGACTTCACTCCACTGTGACTCATGGCTGTTGTGTTCATGGACACACATAGACGCCGCATTGACCGCTGGATCGTAGGTCAACGTCGCCACCATATTGATCCGAGCAACAGTAATAAGTCTCAGCTTATATTATAGTTTATATTATAAACGAAACTGCCGCTAATCGAGATTTTCATCTATACTGCCATTTTTCTGCAAACCGACTTTTATGACAAGCTCCTCGTTACGGCTGAGCGACTGATATATTGTGAATCTTACTGTAGTTAGTTGTCTAGTTAACTTTACACATTAAAGAGTTCCTGTGTAAATGCTCCTACACACACTTTATGAATAAATTAATTCGTATCCAGTGTGATAAATGAGGCCCAGTGTTTTATATGAGTAAAACATTAAAGTGTGTATTTTATATGGTATGGATTAACATTGTTCCTGATGAACACTGTTCCTGATGAACACTCTGGATCATGTTTACTCCAACATTAAGCATGCCTATAGAGCCATACCTTCCCCCCACCTCGGCCAATCAGACCGTCTCTCCCTCCTGCTCTCCCCTGCCCACACCCCCCTCAGACGCAGTGTCAAGACCACTATAAAGACTGTTACCACCTGGCCTGACGATGCATTGTCCAAACTACAGGACTGCTTCGAACAGACAGACTGGGATTTATTTGAACATCAAGAGCTAGAAACATTAACAGGAACGGTACTGGACTATATCAAGTTCTGTATCGGAACTGTGACTATGGACAAATACATTTGGGTTTTCCAAAACCAGAAACCTTGGATGACCAAACAGGTCCGCACACTCCTCAAAGCCTGAAGGCAGACAAATGCTGCCTTCAGGTCTGGTAATAGAGCACTGTATAGAGCCGCTTGTGCCAACCTGAAAGGTGGTATTAAGGAAGCTAAGGCGGTCCATAAGTGGAGCATAGAGTCCCACCTGTCCAGCAAAAATAAACGGGAGGTGTGGCAGGGCATACAAGATATCACAAACTACAGAGGCTGTGATGCGACAACAGGAGCGATGCTGGCAGAAGAGCTAAATTGCTTCTTTGCTCGCTTTGAAACATCACAACAACAGCACTCATCTGCTCCAGCCTCACCTCCACCCTCATCTGGCTCCCGCACCAGTCCAGCCCTGCCTCCATCCCCTCCTGGTTCCTGCACCACTCTACTTACTGTGAGGGAACACGATGTTAGACGGATGTTTCTGGCAGTGAACCCTAGGAAGGCTGCTGGCCCAGACGGAGTACCTGGTAAGGTGCTCAGATCGTGTGCCCACCAGCTTGCCCACATCTTTACCAGAATCTTCAATCTCTCCCTGGCCCAAGCAGTCATCCCATCCTGCCTAAAATCAGCCACAATCATTCCAGTGCCAAAGAAGTCGCCCACCACTAGCCTAAATGATTATCGTCCTGTGGCACTCACTCCAGTTATCATGAAGTGCTTTGAGAGATTGGTTCTTCAGCAGATCAAGGACTACCTCCCCCCAGACTTCGATCCTTATCAATTTGCATATCGCGCAAACAGATCCACAGAGGATGCTATCGCCGTAGCTGTCCACTCCGTGTTGAGACATCTAGAGCAGCAACAGAGCTACGTACGGATGCTTTTTGTGGGTTACAGTCTGGCTTTTAATACAATCATTCCGGACATTCTCATCACCAAATTGGTCACTCTTGGCCTCCCCCACCTCACATGTGCCTGGATAAAGGATTTTCTCACCAACCGGTCTCAGGAGCACAGGTTCTCCACAGGGCTGGGTGCTGAGCCCCCTCCTGTACTGTCTCTACACATACGACTGTAGTCCAGGCCACAACAATAATCTTATCATCAAGTTTGCTGACGACACCACAGTGGTCGGACTCATCTCAAAGGGAGATGAGGTAGCCTACAGAGAGGAAGTCCTGAACTTGGCAGCCTGGTGTTCAAAGAACAATCTGGCTCTAAACACTAAGAAAACCAAGGAGCTCATTGTAGACTTCAGGAAGCACAACACTGAGCTAGCCCTCCTTCTTATCAATGGTGAGTGTGTGGAGAGGGTCCACACCTTCCGGTTTCTTGGCGTCCTTATCTCTGCTGACATCTTCTGGACAGACAACATCACAGCGGTTATTAAGAAGGCTCAAACGCGGCTACACTTCCTGAGGGTTCTCAGGAAGTACAATCTGGACCCCAATCTGCTGCTGATCTTCTACCGCTCGTCCGTCGAGAGCCTGCTGACATACTGTATTACGGTGTGGTACGGTAGCTGCACCATGGCAGAAGGGAGAGGCTTCAGAGAGTAATAAGAGCAGCACAGAAGATCATTGGCTGCCCTCTCCCCTCCCTGATGGATATTTACACCTCCCGTTGCCTCAGCAGAGGAAAAACCATCATTAAGGACAGCTCTCACCCTGGCTCTGATCTGTTCAATCTGTTGCCCTCAGGGAGACGTTACAAGTGCATCAAAACAAGGACTAATAGATTTAAGAATAGTTTTTTCCCAAAAGCTATTACCGTTCTAAACACATACATGTACTGATTTCACAGTATATGTATATGGTGTCTCAAAACTGTGCATTTCATAGTACCTCCCCCCCTGCCCCAATATCTTGTTTGTTTATTTATCTTGTTTATCCTTCTAGTTTATTTTATGTACATGTTGGCACGGAACAAAAAGGAGTAGCTCTTAATTTTATTGTACATGTGTATAGTGACAATAAAAGGCATTCATTCATTCATTCATTCATTCATTCATTCATGTCGAGCTTTGTTTTTCTGTGTGTGTTTGTGTGTGTGTGTGTGAGAGTGAAAGTTATTAGATTAAGATCCAAAGAACAATGAACTCCAACAGTTTTAGCGTCTCTGTGAAACTCAGCTTTGTGTTAATGCTGAAATATCTACATCATTTCTCACATCAGAACAAAGTACATTTAATTCTACAGCGTGTAGATCAGTGTACATTACACACACATTTACTTTATTAACATGCCAGTACTAGTTTATTGTTTATACACAGACTGTTCATTTTATATTTTTATCCTGTCATTAGAACCTTGTGTTCAGGTAAACACTTTATTTCCCACCTGATGGAAACTCCTCATTTCACAATAAGATAAATAAATCTAACGCTTCATCATTTCTCATCCAGGCTGTGTGTGTGTAATCTGACAGAGGAAAGCTGTAGAGTTCTGTCCTCAGTTCTCAGATCAAACTCCTCCAGACTGAGAGAACTGGACCTGAGTGACAATAACCTGCAGGATTCAGGAGTGAAGCTGCTCTCTGCTGGACTGGAGAATCCACACTGTACACTGGAGATACTGAGGTACAAACACACACACAGAGACACACAGACACACACAGACACATACACACATGGCATTACAGTTGTTTTGTTCTCTTTCTCTGTCATGTCCTCCCAGCTATGCTATGTGGGGATTGGAGGAGAGTGCCAGTTAAGGGGAAAGAGTAAACATATATATAGGGGCAAGGTTTAGAGACTGAATGAGCATGTTCACCTGACCAGAAACGTTGTTACGTCCTTTTTGGAGGCAGTGCTTGCGAGTGTGTTAATCGAGGAGTGTGTTTTTCCGGGGAACATGGAGAGGATGTGGTGCAGGCTGGTTAGCCTACGCTAACAAGCTGTTTTCCTCCTCCAGCAAACGCCTCGGCCCTTTTTAAATTTTAAACCTTGGTTAAACAGGATTTGTTTAACAATACCCGAATAAATTGTTTACTTATTGAAGGTTTAAACAAGAAAACAGTCGTCACAGCATTTGAAACCTTTTTTGTGATCTCCAACATGCCTTAGCCGCCAAGCTAACGGTAACGAATTTTCCTCAGCCTGTTAACCCTGCCCACATTACATCACTAATTCAGTTCACTTTCCTGATGGGCATTTTGCCGTTAGTGCAAATACTTTAATCTAGTGAATTTTGTGTTTATGATGATGTCGATGGTCACATGACAACGCCAACATGGCGGATGTAGCATGTCCGGGATTGTATTCATACTACTCACACATACTGATTAGTACGTACACACTTGGGCACATTCGATTGAGTGTTGCATGACCAAGTTACAGCTTGCAGTGAGTTTTTGTTGATAAAAATTGAAGAGTTATTTGTGAAAAGTTTGGACACTTCCCAGGTTCCTAAATTGGGAGCGGGAGTGGATGTAGGACTGAGGGCGGCCGTTCTTGTAAGCATCGCTGTTGGTCTCATGGAGGTCAGTAGTGGATAGCTGGCATTCAGTGCCAAACAATCAAATGAAAAGGTTTTCTGTGGTTTTCTCAACAGGGTTCGAATCCCACTCAGTGCAACTCTGAAAAAATTGTTTCACGCAACTTTATGCATTATAAGCACAAAGACATACATGTACCACAGTTCTGAAATAATAACAATGCATTAGTATTATAATTTGCTTTAAAATGGTTTCCGTGTTTGATGGCCAGTGTATTGTTATTAAATGATTAATTGCATGTAGAGTTGAAATATTTATTCATCAAATGTGCAACATAGAACAAACCTCTCTGACCACTATGTCAACATTTATCCATTAAAAATATCACTTTTGCAGCAGTTTTACATTATTTTTACTTTTTACATTTACAATATGAAAATTTTTGATTATTTGCATTTTAAACACTTTAAACAGGCAATGAAAACCAAAATCAATAATAGTGAAGAAACACACACACACACATTATATATATATATATATATATATATATATATATATATATATATATATATATATATATATATATATATATATATATATACACACACACGTGTGTGAGACAAATAAAATTTGAATACGGATACTGTAAGTCTGTCCATATTTACATATTAATACAAACTTAAACTTACGCTGTAAAATAAAGTGAAAATATATCTACATTAGTTAAATATTCAGCAGAACTGCAAGATATTTACAGTGGAACACTTCTATTCATTTTCTTTTTCTCTGCCACCCATCTCAGTCTTTTCAGCTCATAAAAAGCAGACTTACTGTTTGGGCCCTGCTTCAGTTCACTTTTACAAAATATACACAACTGACCAATGTGTGGGGATTCTGGCCTTTTGCGTATCTGCTCTCTTTTCCCCTCCACTCGTTTCTTTGTGGTCTCAAGTTCTCTCTGAAAGAACTCTCCTTACATAAAGTCTTGAAATGATATTCTGGGGTTTGTTAGTCCTTTACCACTGTAAGCTTTAAAAACCTTTGTGGAACAGTAGAAGAACCTGATATGGCCTTGTTGATTAAAAAAAAGTATTTGAATCTTTTGGGGACTTTTGTTTGTCTCTTTGGTCTCTTTTGTGATGCACCACCGCCATCTTGTCTTTCAATTCGGTGTAGCAAGTTTTTGAACTCTGGTTGTGCAGTGAAAGGTTTTCCTGAAACAGCTGTCTCTGGCTGCTTTTGATGATCAACTGGAATTTCCATTTTCTCCTCTGTTTATTTTATTTAACTTTAAATGGGAGACTTTTTAACACATACTTTCATAAAAAATGGTTTCAAGTTTCAATTATAATAAAGCATATTAAACAAACCAAGACCATAACACTCCCACCACCATGCTTGACTATAGGCAAGACGTACTTTTCTTTGTAGTCCTCACCTGGTTGCCACCACACACACTTGACACCATATGAACCGAATAAGTTTATTTGGTTATATCCAGTAATCCATGTCCTTAGTCTGCTTGTCTTCAGCAAACTGTTTGTGGGCTTTCTTGTGCATCATTTTTAGAAGAGGCATCCTTCTGGGACGACAGCCATGCAGACCAATTTGATGCAGTGTGCGGGGTATGGTCTGAGCACTGACAGGCTGACCCCCCACCCCTTCATCCTCTGCAGCAATCCTGGCAGTACTCATACATCTATTTTCCAAAGACAACCTCTGGATATGACGCTGAGCATATGCACTCAACTTCTTTGGTCGACCATGGGGAGACCTGTTCTGAGTGGAACCTGTCCTGTTAAACTGCTGTATGGTCTTGGCCACCATGCTGCAGCTCAGTGTCAGGGTCTTGGCAATCTTCTTATAGCCTAGGCCATCTTTATGTAGAGCAACAATTCTTTTTTTCAGATCCTCAGAGAGTCCTTTGCCATGTTGAACTTCCAGTGACCAGTATGAGGGAGTGTGAGAGCGATGACACCAAATTTAACACAGCTGCTCCCCATTCACACCTGAGACCTTGTAACACTAACAAGTCACATGACACCAGGGAGGGAAAATGGCTAATTGGGCCCAATTTGGATATTTTCACTTAGGGGTATACTCACTTTTGTTGTCAGCGGTTTAGACATTAATGGCTGTGTGTTGAGTTATTTTGAGGGGACAGCAAATTTACACTGTTATACAAACTGTACACTCACTACTTTACATTGTCGCAAAGTGTCATTTCTTCAGTGTTATCACATGATAAGTTATAATCAAATATTTACAAAAATGTGAGGGTTGTACTCACTTTTGTGAGATTCTGTATATATATTACAAAGTGATTTTGTCCCAGAGTTGTTACTGCACCAGTACATTACCTGAAACCATTAAATATTGCTTTACCTGATTTATCAGGGTTATTGCTAATAAATAACTTTTCTAACTAATCTACGTCAATCTACATGGACAGCAACTAACTGTTATAACCTTATACCATATTACACAGTTGCCCAGGTCATGCACTTTTTAGACAATCCCTTACTGACTACATTACTATAAAGCGCTGATAATAAACATCTGGCTTCCGGGGACTTTAACGGGAGAACATTTTAAAATATATTCAGTTGTACTTGGTTCTCTGAACACTCCGGAGTAAACAAATATACATTTTGTCCGTTTTGTGTTTATTTATTGAGAAATAGAAGAGAGAAGTTTGAATGTGCAGCGGATGTCCAATATAAACCCAACTTTACCTCGGTTTTGCAGTTTATATACTAAAACATTACAGAAATATAAAGTTATTTTAGCTGCTCAATTATTTTTTAATTGCGATATTGCTAATACAAATCTCACCTCATTAGTTAAATAGTGCACTACATAGGGTGTAGACCTTCATTATTTCATCCCTAATGTAGTGCACTTAAGCTAGAAATTACACATCGATTTGGGATTCGGCCACACAGCTTCCATTTAACTTACCTCGGGTTTAAAAACAGAACGTTTTAATTCCTCAAACACAGACAAAATAACCAGCTTTTATTTTTAAACTGGATCAAATCTAACTGTAAAACTCTGTCAGAAATAATTTAATTTGGAGATGATTAGTTTGGTGTAATAAGTCAACTGCTCAGGAGATACCTGCTGCAGTTTTTTCTTCTTCTGTGATTTCTGCTGGTCGGAGACACAGCTGTTAGGCGTATTACCGCCACCCCGTGGACTGTAGGATATAGTTCCAGGTTGGAGGAAGTCTATCCTAACAACCTTGCACCAATAATTTCCACTCTTGGTTTTATTAGATCCTATTTATTATTCCAGTGGAGTTTATGACTTCTTCATGAATGCCAGAAGTGAATCGTTCAATGTGTCTTACCCAGATATACTGATTGAAACCTCACCACAACCTCAATCTGAATCTTTAAATGTTAAAAGATTTTTTTTTCAAAAACAGCACCATTTTTATTTTACATTTTAATTTACTGCAAAGCACTTTGCTAAAATTTGCTATGTAAACTATTTTTAGGTGTTAAAACTGGTTACTGTTTGGTTCATATTAAATGCCATATTTTTATACCTTGGAGCTCTGTGTTACCATGGTAATTTTTAAGCAATTCAATGGTCTAGATCAGGCTGCACCATAAAATAAAATAAAGGGTTGGCGAGACCAGGATTGCATTTGCTTTGTTTTTATTTTCACCTTTTTTTTTAAAATAGGGGGTTTCAAATAAGTGGTTTCACATCAGAAGCTGAACAGGCCAAAATAATAAACAAAAATACCCTCTAACTGTACACAAAGAAAACTAACTAATCTACAAGAAAAGAAAACAAAAATTCACTGTCTTCCCTCACTCCCTAGCTAACCCAAAACCAGGAGAAAAAAAAATAAACATAAATGGCACCGACTTCCTACTAACCATTATAACAGTGCACTATTTACACAGGTCCTTAGATTTACGTCCACAATTGTATTTCTGTTTGTACTATGTGCCATTCATGTGTCTATGTCGGGGGTGGGATGGGTGTCTTTTGTCTCCTGCTCTTTTAAGCCCAGTCCACTGCAATGCGTCATGTTCCGGCTTGCCATTGGATGATCACATCTCGTACATACCTGCTCCGACCTTGTGCTTTGGGATTAGTTGGCTGTACATTTCTGGACGTGTACTTAGGCCTCGTCAGTCTCCATCCCCATTGCTTTATACGATAAAATTTATGAAGAAAATAAAACACAAGGTAAACATATGTAATCAATAAAACTTTATGGAGAATTTGGGGGCTGGTGGTCGAATAGTCGGTAGGAGATGGAGGTTGAGGATAAAGGGATTGGTCAGGAGAGAAGTCAGGGCTGCTGGGAGAATATGGGTAAGGGCTGAGGGCGTCAGGAGAAGGGTTAGAGCCAGGATCAGAGTACGGCATGTCATCATCATCGTCATAAGGGTCAGAAGAGTCTTCAGAGACAAACGTCAAAGATGACTCTGTCTGAGTAGAAGCATCCACAGACACAGAAGCTGGAGACATCCTATACCTCAAAGGTGGAGGAAATCCAGAAGCACCAGGCTCAGCTTGTAGAGCATCAATCAGAAGTGACAGATCCACAGTAAGATGTGCAAGCTGGTAGCGAGTATTCAGGTCAAGGCCTGTGTCATTAAAGGAAGGAGGGAAAAAAAGTCATTGCTCAGCTAAAAGAGGGAAAGACCACAAAAAGAACAGAGTCACACTCTTTCCTTATAGGAAAAACCCAGTAAGAACAGAATCCACTCTCCTACTACATAGAAAAACCCCACAAGAAAGTATGAAAAGTAAGGGAAAAAGTGTTTGGTTGTGTAACACAGCTGTAAACTTTTGGGTTAGGGAAGACGTACAAAAATAAATGGAAACTCGCGGGAAGTGTGCGCAGGGTCATAAGAGGCTGGGATTTGTGAGGTATGGCCTGGAAAAAAATCATTAACAAACGTAATACACATATACACCCAAATTAGAAAGAAAATGGTGGATAAGAAACGGGAGTAAATCCAATAGAGATTATTGTAGAAAAGCATAAAGCCAACGAGAAAGATATCAGACATTATTGTAAAAAATGGAATGAAAAGACAAGTGGGGTGTTGAGGTGGCCCGAGATAGGGACTTTTGATGAACAGCTGTGTTAAAAAATGAGAGAAAGGCTTGCAGTCTGGGATGAGCAGAAAAAAGGAATGAAGGCTTGAACAAAGTTGTCAAAGAAAGAGGAGATAGTGGAATGGTTTGAAGAAGAAGGAAAAGTGAGAAGGGAAGAAGAAAGAGTGTAGAAGGTACATACAAAAGCAGCAGCAAAAAGGAAAAAAGAGGAGCAGGAGAAGGAACTGGCAAGGAAAATAAAGGAAGCAATTGACAAGGAATGAATAATAAAGGAGAAAGAAAAAGAATGTGAGATAAAGGAAAACATGCCACCATGCAAGAAACAATGGGAGCCGGAGCCGCGACCTACATATAACCTGCGGTATGTTCCACAAGCAAAACCCAGAATGCGCACTCCAACAGCAGGAACATACATGGTGCAAACTCTAGGAGAAAGGGAACAAGTGTGGAAACCATTCAAAATGGAGGTTAGAGGAGTATTCTCAGGCATCCAGAAGCCACTGAAAGAAGGACAAAAGGAACAAGAAGATGCAGAAGAAAAAGGAGGGTATGTCGAAGAAGACAATCGAATAGTAGAACGAAATGAGCCACTCAAACTTATGCAGGAAGTGGGTCAAGGGACGAGGACGTGCAGGAGTATTGGAGGGAATTCCAGCAGTACCAATTTATGAGCAAAACAATGGTAAAGGCAAAGACTGAAGACCGACGCACAACCCAGGTCATACAGAAGGGTCCCCTGGGGGTGAAACCTAAGATAGAGCCTTGAACTTGACCCTGACATGAGAGAAGAAGTAGGTGGGCCAGAGGTTGAGGACAGACGAGAACAACACAACTACGAGGAACATCCAGCAGTAACAGGAGTAGAGGAGTGTGAGGAATGGTGGAATGGACGCCACGGCTAAAACACATGCGGCCCGACTGCCGAGAAGCTGACACCCCTCTACACTGCACCATAAAGTATGACAAAGGAGGAGAAGACCAAGAGTTCGCCCAAATGTGGGAAGAAATGGGACAAGGACAAATGATGGACATCAAGACAATGGACATAGTGAGTGGCCCGCAAGGAGTGGCTGCCATGATTAAACTCCCAGACAGAATCATGAACTGGTATCAAGAGGAGAATGCGGCTCCCCACGGAGTGTTAGTCCCTACCAGTGCCAGTGCAACACCCCCATCTTTCTGGTTAAGAAACCCGATTCAGATAAATGGAGGCTGGTACATGATTTAAGGGCCATAAATCAAGTAGTCGTGCCTGAGATGCCTGTGGTACCTGACCCACATACCCTTCTGTCTACCATACCAGAAGGGACCAAATGGTATACGGTGATAGACCTATGCTAGACCTTAATCAGCGTACCTCTCCATCCAGATTCCCAGCACTTATTCACATTCATTTATGAAGGGCAACAATACACATACACTAGGCTCCCACAAGGATACTGTGAGAGCCCTCAATATTTAACCAGGTACTAGCTCAAGATCTCTCAGCCCTGGAATGCCAAAGCACAGTTGTTATGATCCGGTCTAGGTCAGGCCGCAACATACAATAAAATAAAAAAAGGGTTGGCGAGACCAAGATTGTGTTTGCTTTGTTTTATTCTCCAAACGTAACACCTTTTATATATACAGTGGTTTCACTCTTCAGAAGCCGGCCAAGCCAAAATAATAAACAAAAATACCCTCCAACTTTACCAAAAGAAAACTAACTAAACTACAAGAAAATGAAACAAAAATACACCATCTTCCATCACTCCCTAGCTAACCTAAAACCAGGAGAAAAGAAGAATCAACACAACTGGCGCCGACTTCCTACAAATCACTCTTGTCTTTTAATTTATTTATTAATTTTCATATGATTCATTTACATGTGATTCATATTCATGTGATTCATTTACATGTGATTCACTTATGTATGATACATTTTCATGTGGTTCCCTGGGATAGGCTCCAGGTTTCCACGTGACCCTGAAAAGGGGTAAGTGGTAGAAGATGGATGGATGGATGGACATTTTCATGTGATACATTTTCATGTGATTCATTTATGTATGATTCATTTACATGTGATTCATTTTCATGTGATTCATTTACTGAATTGCTTCTCTTTAAATCGACATTTAGACTGTGATATTACAAAGGTCTTTCCAGATTATTACTTGCCACACTGTATGAGATAACCCCAGTAAAATTGCCTGAATTCTATAATATAATATGTTCACCATGTTAGGTTTAAATCCTCTAAAAACAGATTCGCAATTGAATAACATTACTCTGTTTGTCATGATTCCCCCTTGAAGCAGTGTGCTCTAAGCGCGAATGCGTGAGCACCTGCTTTTCCATTGTTGATTGTAATGACATCTGGACACGTGTGTTTTGTTTATGTTTCTGGCTCCTCCCTGTTCTGTCATTGGCTGGGATTTCACGTGGGTCTGAATTGCTCTCAGCTGCTAGCGGTTTAGACGCTGATCATGTCCGCATATATACCGCGCGCCTCCCAGCACACAACGCGGAAGATTAATACTTTAGGGTTAGTTTAGTTCGTATCGTAGTCATAGTCTCGGTCCATGTTTAGAGTTAGTTTAGCTCGTATCATAGTCATAGTCATAGTCATAGTCACGGTCCATGTTTAGAGTTAGTTCGCGCTGGATTATCTGCTTCCAGTCCCTCGTCATAGTTCGTTTCTTGTTTTGTTTATCGACCCTGTTTTCCGTGACCACGACCTAGATTCCTGCCTTGCCCCGTGTATGCCTGTTTGCCAATCACCTGACCTCTTGCATGTTTATGGATTACATTTTGGATCACGTTTTGGATTTGTCTGCCTGTCTCTCTTTCAAATAAACAACTGTTCATCCTGCACTTGCATCCGTCCTATCTCTGCTCCGTCACGAGTCGTGACAGAATCTTCCGCCTCAACATGGATGCAGCACGAAGACGAGAGAGAAGTCATGCCACAGGAAGAAGGGAAGTAGTAGGACAATACCTCATCGGGGAACGCTCGGATTACTGGCCGCATTTTTCGTCCGTGCAATTTCCCCAAAGGTGAGCCGTTGAATTGCCACCAGAGACAGCGGGATTGGGGAGTTACCCGCTGGAGTTCCTCTTCAGCTGCCAGGAGTATTTCTGCAGCTTGGCGTTTCCCAAGCCTACTAAGAGAGAGTGGATCGGGTTCCTGGTGTCCAGGTTTTGCGGTCCGGCCCGTGACTGGGCAGAGCAGCTGGTGAGTGCTGGGTCGCCAGCCCTCCATGATGTCACTCAGTTTGCAGAGCTGTTTATGGAGGAGTTTTCACAGCCTGGACAACTTCGTGGCCTTGATTTACTGGGGTGGAGAGTCAATGGACAGCCCCAGGTGGACCCACCATTCAACCTCTATTATGAGGAGATGGACAGGGCAGTAACCAGCGATCCACTTCAGTTTCCGGCCAACGCGGGGGCGAAATCTCCGAGATGTATGACCGAGGGCTGCGGGAGAGAGACTCAGCTTCAATGTCCCACCTGCAAGAAGCTGGGCCTCCAGGAAGCTTTCTTCTGCTCTCAGGAATGCTTCAAGAGCAGCTGGCGGGAGCATAAGAAACTCCACCGGAGAGCCCGTGCAGAGACCCAGCCCGGGATCGACAGGGTGACCTCGGAGCGCCCGTCGGAGGTCATAGCACCAGAGCCCCAGCCGGAGGTTAACCTGGCGACCTCAGAGCTCGAACCTGAGCCCCACGAGGTGGGCTCACCTGCCGAGCTCCAGCAAGAGGTCAGCAGGGAGGCACCAGCACCAGAGCTCAACCCTGAGGTCCAAATCCAAGTCAAGTCCCAAGTCCCTGAGGCCCAAGTCCAAGTCAAGCCTCCAGGTTCTGAAGTCCAAGTCAAGCCTCCAGGCTCTGAAGTCCAAGTCAAGCCTCCAGGCTCTGAAGTCCAAGTCAAGCCTCCAGTCCCTGAAATCCAAGTCCAAGTCAAGCCTCCAGGCTCTGAAGTCCAAGTCAAGCATCCAGGCTCTGAAGTCCAAGTCAAGCCTCCAGGCTCTGAAGTCCAAGTCAAGCCTCCAGGCTCTGAAGTCCAAGTCAAGCCTCCAATCCCTGAAATCCAAGTCCAAGTCAAGCCTCCAGTCTCTGACATCCAAGTCAAGTCTCAAGTCCCTGAAATCCAAGTCCAAGTCAAGCCTCCAGTCTCTGACGTCCAAGTCAAGTCTCAAGTCCCTGAAATCCAAGTCCAAGTCAAGCCTCCAGGCTCTGAAGTCCAAGTCAACCCTCCAGGCTCTGAGGTCCAAATCAAGCCTCCAGGCTCTGAGGTCCAAGTCAAGCCTCCAGGCTCTGAGGTCCAAGCCAAGCCTCACGTCCCTGGGGTCCAAGCCAAGCCTCACGTCCCTGAGGTCCAAGCCAAGCCTCACGTCCCTGAGGTCCAAGCCAAGCCTCACGTCCCTGAGCTCACGTTCAAGCTTGCTGATCAAGCTCTGCTCACGCCCCAGTATGCTGACACGCCCAGCCAAGTTCTGCTCACGCCCCAGTCTGCTGACACGCCCAGCCAAGTTCTGCTCACGCCCCAGTCTGCTGACACGCGCCGCCAAGTTCTGCTCACGCCTGAGTCTAATGACATGGCCACCCAAGCTCCGCCCATGCCCAAGGTTCACCTGGTGACCTCAGCGCCTCAGCCCCCCTGGTCAGCTGAGGTCGTCGCTCAGCCCCCCTGGTCAGCTGAGGTCGTCGCTCAGCCCCCCTGTTCAGCTGAGGTCGTCGCTCAGCCTCCCTGTTCAGCTGAGGTCGTCGCTCAGCCTCGCTGTTCAGCTGAGGTCGTCGCTCAGCCTCCCTGTTCAGCTGAGGTCGTCGCTCAGCCTTCCTGCTCCATGGCAAACATCGTTCCCCCCTTCTGCTTTGAGGAGACCCACGCTCCTCTCCCTGGCCGCACGGAGGCCCACGCTCCTCTCCCTGGCCGCACGGAGGCCCACGCTCCTCTCCCTGGCCTTACAGGGGACGTCGCTCTGCCTTCATGCTCCGATGAGGACGTCGCTCAGCCTGCCTGCCCGGCTGCGGACGTCGCTCCGCTTTCATGCTCCGACGAGGACGTCGCCCTGCTTCCCTGCTCTGCAGAGTACAGTGCTCTGTTTCCCTGCTCCGCCGAGGACATCACTCTGCCTTCATGCTCCGACGAGGACGTCGCCCTGCTTCCCTGCTCTGCTGAGTACAGTGCTCTGTTTCCCTGCTCCACCGAGGACGTCGCTCTGCCTTCATGCTCCAACGAGGACATTGCCCTGCTTCCCTGCTCTGCTGAGTACTGTGCTCTGTTTCCCTGCTCTGCCGAGGACGTCGCTCTGCCCTCATGCTCCGCCAAGGACGTCGCTCTGCCCTCATGCTCCGCCGAGGATGTCGCTCAGCCTCCCTGCCCAGCCGAGGTCGTCGCTCAGCCTCCCTGTTCAGCCAGGGTCGTCGCTCCGCTTCCCTACACCGCCAAGAACACCGTGCAGTTTCCTGGCTCTGCTTGGGACATTCAGCCCAGGGGGCCGGGGCCGCCAATGAAGTGGGATGACTCATGGCACTCCGGGAGAAGTGCCTATGGGGGGGTTTCTGTCACGATTCCCCCTTGAAGCAGCGTGCTCTAAGCGTGAATGCGCGAGCACCTGCTTTTCCGTTGTTGACTGTAATGACATCTGGACACGTGTGTTTTGTTTATGTTTATGGCTCCTCCCTGTTCTGTCATTGGCTGGGATTTCACGTGGGTCTGAATTGCTCTCAGCTGCTAGCGGTTTAGACGCTGATCATGTCCGCATATATACCGCGCGCCTCCCAGCACACAACGCGGAAGATTAATACTTTAGAGTTAGTTTAGTTCGTATCGTAGTCATAGTCACGGTCCATGTTTAGAGTTAGTTTAGCTCGTATCATAGTCATTGTCATAGTCATAGTCATAGTCACGGTCCATGTTTAGAGTTAGTTCGCGCTGGATTATCCGCTTCCAGTCCCTCGTCATAGTTCGTTTCTTGTTTTGTTTATCGACCCTGTTTTCCATGACCACGACCTAGATTCCTGCCTTGCCCTGTGTATGCCTGTTTGCCAATCGCCTGACCTCTTGCATGTTTATGGATTACGTTTTGGATCACGTTTTGGATTTGTCTGCCTGTCTCTCTTTCAAATAAACAACTGTTCATCCTGCACTTGCATCTGTCCTATCTCTGCTCCGTCACGATTTGTGACACTGTTCCAATTCACATCCTTCAGAGCATTGGCATGTTTTGTTTACTCTCACAATCCCCCAAACTCCCACACCCAAAGTCTCCATAAAACAAATGAGACAGCAGTGTATCCTACAATAACCAAAAGTTGTCCACAATGTGAAAACAAATCAGAGAGTAAGCTGAACTAACCAACAAAATTACATTAATACAGAAGTAGATTTAAGAGGAGTAAGTCCACAAAATCTAGGCGAAGTAATACAACGACAATATCTTCAATAAAAATCTGAATACAGAAGTGCTGGAAGACCGAGTGCAAAAAATAAAAAGAAAAGAAAAGCAAAAAGGACACCGCTGTGTAGATGATGCAGTTCTGTGTAGATGATGCAGTTCTCGCATTACACCGTTATATGTAATGCGAAGCCGAGCTGGGTGAAGTATTCCATAGCGAGCGCCCTCAATACCACGAAGTTGACGCCGAACCTCGTTAAACGCGGCCCGGGCCCGGGCTATCTTGGCTATGTAGTCAGGGAAAATGGAGATGGTCAAATCCCTCAGTTTAATCCGCTGGATCTCTCTCGCACTGCGTAAAATGTCAACACAATCACTGTGATAGTGGAATCTGCACACAATAGCTCGTGGTCGTTCACCAGGCTTGGGCTTTGGCTGAAGGGTTTGGTGGGACTCCTTCTTCAGACCAAACGTCTTTTTTAACAAGGCCGCTACAGCAGCAGTTGTACATGTGTCAGCGCCCTCTGGAACTCCAACTATCCTAAAGTTATTGCGCCATGACCTCAACTCCAAATCTTCACATTTATTCTCTAATTGAGTCACGGTCGCAGTGAGAGACTCGATAGTAGTCTTCATGTGATCTATGTCATCGGTGCAACCAGAGAGAGAGCGTGCTCCGTTTCCCCAACAGTACCTTTCAGTGTTGACATGGTAGCCTCGGTAGCAACTTTATCACTAGCCAGCTGTGTTTTCACAGACTGCAGGTCAAGCTGGATAGTAGACAGTGCACCCCCGAGATTCTCCTGGAGCTCCTTTTTTAAAATATCGGCGATGTCCTTCCTCAGTAAAGCCAGCAGATCAAGCCTGAGTGCAGTGAAGCCAGGGTCACTGCTCCACTACACGGATTCAGGGGAAGAAGGGGACTCGCTCATGGCGCGCACACTAGAACTCAGTCGTGTCTGAATGCTACCATTAGTTTTCGTGTTCTTTCCAGACATTTTAACGTGCCACAAAGTTAAAAGTAAGCAGAAACAAGGAAACGGAAAGCAAGGAAACGGAGTAGAATAAGTCAAAATCTATTGTATAACCAAAAAGCGCAAATTAATTAGAATTTTAATCAAAATCTGAAGGAGCCTCCAACTTCGTGTCCTACTCCATCGAACTCCGAATTCGAATCCCTACAAACCACTCTTAACCGTGCACTATTTACAGACGTGACTATTAGTGGGTTAATTAACAAAATAATATATACATATATACACAAGTGTATCACACGAATCGTAACGGGGCAGAGCATAAACAAAGTCAAATCAAGCATAAGGTCATATACAGTCGAAATAGTCATACACAGGCGAAAAGCACTTCTCTCTACACACAACACAATGCAATGATCTTCCCTGCGATGCAGCCTGTCGAGGCTTAAGTACACTTCCGGAAACGTGCAGGCAACCAATCCTAGCGCACAAGACTGGAGCAGGCATGGACAAGATGTAATCATCCACTAGCAAGCTGGAACGTGACGCATGCAGTAGGCGGGGCCTAGAGAATGGGGATGAGACATAAGAAACCCATCCCATCACCAACATAGACACACAAATGGCACATAGAGCAAACAGAAATACATTAGATAACGTCACACAGTGTTGCAGTATGTTGACGATCTTCTGATCTGTAGCCCATCTAAAGAGCAGTGTCAGTAGGACTCATTGAAAATCCTGACGATGCTTGCCAAAAATGGTCATAAGGTAAACAAAGAAAAATTGCAATACTGTCAGAAAAAGGTGGAGTATTTGGGTTGTGTGTTGGAGGGGGAAAGCCGCACAATTGCACCAAAACATGTGGAAGCCATAAGCAAGGCACCACAACCGAAAACGGTATGCCAAATGTTGGCCTTTCTGGTAATGGCAGGATTTTGCCGGCTGTGGGTATGCAAATTTGCTTTAAGGGTTCGACTGTTGAGAGACATGATAAAAGCAGCCGACCCATCACAACCAAATGCTTCCCTGCATTAGCAGCCTTTGTAGATAAAAAAATGCCTAGATATTAAAAATATCTAATGACTGCTCCCGCATTAGCCAACCCAGATTACAGCAAATGTTTTCACCTTTATGTCTCCGAAAGAAAAGGGATATGCGTCAGCCGTTCTGACCCAACTCCAACAAGGCATGGGGAAACAAGCCATTACATATTATAGCACAGCGCTCGATAATGTGGAAAAGGGGATGCCACCCTGTTATCGTTCCTTGGCAGCAGCTGCCTTCGCGTATCAAAAAGTGTCCACAATTACAATGGGGCATCCGGTTACACTGTACACCACGCACGCGTTACATGCCCTTCTAACGAGTCAAACGCCGTATGGGTTATTACTCTATTCTATCGGCCCCAGAACTAACTATCGAACGTTGTACCACAGTCAACCCAGCGGACAAACTCGTAACCCCTCTTGATGGCACCCCACATGAATGTGTGGCGGAGTCTGAGAAATATCTAAAACCACGACCTGATTTGGAGAACCACCCGCTAGAAGGTGCACAAAACACATTTATCGTAGGTGGATCCTGCTTCCGAACCGATGCAGGAAACAAGGCGGGATATGCGGTAGTTGAGGTTAAACAAACCCCATCTATCTTCGAAATAGTGATGAGCGTTCCTCTTCCCCAAACCTGCTCAGCCCAGCTGGCTGAAATAAGGGCACTAACTGCAGCCGGTAAATTGTGAAATGGCAAGAGCTGCACAGTTTACATAGATTCGGCATACGCTCATGGCATGTGTTATGTGTTTGGGCCCATCTGGGCACAAAGGGGGTTTCAACGAGCAGACGGGTTGACCATAATTCATGGTGCTGCCATTTCAGACTTGTTGTATGCAATGTTGCTGCCTGTAAAGTTAGCTATAGTTGCAAGGCAAGGCACATAAAACTGATGATTCTTTCATCATTAGAGGAAATACAGTTGTGGATGAGGCAGCAAAGAAAGTGGCAGTAGAGCCAGCTCAGATGATGGCTCTAACTAATCCAGGGGAGGGGCAAGTGTGACCCCCTCCGGAAGATAATATGGCACACATTGTAGAGTTAAAGAATGCCACAGGGGTGGCAGAAAAATCTATGTGGATAAAAAGGGGGGCGGAAAAGGAAGCAGGAACAGGGCTGGAGCGGAGCATAGAGGAATTGTGTGTAGCCCCAGCTAGCTTTCTCCCGTTACTAATAAGGGAAGAGCATGGTCAAGACCATGCTAACAGAACAGAAACTATCCGAAAAGTCTGCCAAGAGTGGTGATCTCCGTACCTGGCCTGTATGGTTGATCACACACTTAGTAAGTGCGAGACATGTGTTAAGCACAATGTCCAGAAAAACTTTACCGCTCCCGTAGGTCATATACAAGCACCAATGGGTCCCTTTCGGCACATAATGATGGACTATGTAGATATGGGGGCCGATAACAGAGTGGAAAAGAAACGCTATATTTTGGTAGTGGAAGATCGCTTCAGAAGGTGGGTGGAGGCAACTGCAACAGCTAAAGAAGATGCCCATTCAGCTGCCAAGTTTATGTGTCGTGAAGTCATCCAAAGATTTGGCATCCCTGATTTTTTGAGGTCAGATAATGGCACCCATTTTGTAAATCTTGTAAATTGAAGCAATTGCAAGCACATTGGGAATGGACCATAAACTGGGATGTGTATATCACCCCCAATCCCGAGGCATGGTTGAGCGGGCAAATGGATCAATAAATCTGCAGAGCTCTCGTCTAAATTGGGTACAGCCGTGTCATGTTAATTTGAACAGTAGCAGCGCATGAGTGAACCACAAGCCCCAGATAGCCCAAGAATTGTTTGAGAGCTGCCCAGGACAGGCGGTTGTGGAAGTTTGGTCCGACATAGAAGATATAGGATTAGAATTGCTGGATAGGCAACATTTGGGATACATAAAGGTGACAATCAGACAACTAGCAGAGGTAGGGCGATGGGTAAGAAAGGCAGTGTTTATGCATAGACATCCCTTAAATTAAAGAAATTTAGGAATTTAGAAATTTCGAATTAAGGAAATCAGTGCGTAAAGGAGTGATTACAGGTAAGGGGTTCAGAAGATAGGAAAAGTGAACCTGTTATCTCCATAAAGGACACCACTACCATCTAATCTTTACAATGATAGGTAGAGTAAAAGTAAGTTGTTGATTTGGGTGTGATTGCCATGATCTGTGGGCTCTGTCCAGCATTTGTGTGAATCTACATCTGTGTTCATGGAAGTGATGAGCCATGCCCTGGGTGTAAGTGCTGGCCTAACCTCTCCCCAAGGGTGGCTCTCTATGGTATGTAAAGTGCCTGGGCTGAAGATAACCTGTGCAAAAGAAAGGACACTGCCAAATGGGGTGAAATAGACATTCCTTTGTTCTGAATTATTTGTAATAATGCAAAAAATAAAAATAAAAATTGTAGACATAATCGGCATTTAACCAGGGTGATAGAAACCTATATAGATACTAGACAACAAGCCACACAGAGCCCCATGAGCAGGTATTTCTATGTAGCTCCAGCCCAGACAAGATGGAATGGAGCCTTACACCCCGTGCTCCAGTTGCCCATTTACTTTGAAGCACCTAGAAGGATGGTGCTAGAATCTCTCCCTCCAGCCCTCCAGACATTACTTAAAGACCACTGCAACAGCAGTAGTATAGAGGTAGTCACAACCAATGGTGCGGCAGATGGCGAGTATGACCGCTGATGCTGTGGGTATGTCAAAGCTACTATTAGGCAATTAACTATAGACGGTCGGTGGGTGCGCCAAAACAAGTTTATTCACAGATACCCACTAAATTAGTCATGTGAGGCTTAGAAAGCCTCAAAGGGAGGAATGTTGGATAAAATTTATGAAGAAAATAAAACAGAAGGGAAACATATGTAATCAATAAACTTTACTGAGAAGCTGAGGGGCTGGTGGGCAGATAGTCGGTAGGAGATGGAGGTTGAGGATAAAGGGATTGGTCAGGAGAGAAGTCAGGACTGCTGGGAGAATATGGGTAAGGGCTGAGGGCATCAGGAGAAGGGTTAGAGCCAGGATCAGAGTACGTCATGTCATCATCATCATCATAATCATCAGAGAAGTCTTCAGAGACAAATGTCAAAGATGACTCTGTCTGAGTAGAAACATCCACAGACACAGAAGCTGGAGACATCCTATACCTCAACAGCGGAGGAAATCCAGAAGCACCAAGCTCAGCTTGTAGAACATCAATCAGAAGTGACAGATCTGCAGTAAGATGTGCAAGCTGGTAGTGAGCATTCAGGTCAAGGCCTGTGTCATTAAAGGAAGGAGGAAAGAAAGATCGTTGCTCAGCTAAAAGAGGGATAGTCTCACGTACCGAAGGTATATGCGGAAGCAATCGCAGATTTTAAACGTTTTATTAATATAAGCCAACAAAACACAAAAGATTCTACGACAAATGCAAAACACTGTGGCAAGGACTAAACAAAAACTAATAGGACCAAGACACGGTAACATGAACAACGGTGGTCTAAGACAAACGTAAGACAGGGAAGCAGTGCAAACAATGGCTATATATAAGCATGATCGTTAACAGAAACTTGATTCAGGTGGTCATGTGACATCTTGTAGTACAGTGCAGTGACTGATGGGAACTGAAGTCCAGAGTTACCTTTTTGATATATAACAGAAAGACCACACTATTTCTTTATAAGAAAAACCCAGTATGAACAGAATCCACTCTCCTACTACATAGAAAAACCCCACGAGATTAATCATTGCCCAGCTCTAACAGAAAAAAGGGTCTAACAAAAAGAAACTAACATTTATTCAATAATCATACTATATACAAATTAACAATATATATATATATATATATATATATATATATATATATATATATATATATATATATATATATATATCTCACAAAAATGAGTACACCCCTCACATTTTTATAAATATTTGATAATATCTTTTCATGTGATAACACTGAAGAAATGACACTTTCCTACAATGTAAAGTAGTGAGTGTACAGCTTGTGTAACAGTATAAATTTCCTGTCCCCTCAAAATAACTCAAGACACAGTCATTAATGTCTAAACTGTTGGCAACAAAAGTGGGTACACCCCTAAGTGAAAATGTCCAAATTGGGCCCAATTAGCCATTTTCCCCTCCCCGGTGTCATGTGACTTGTTAGTGTTACAAGGTCTCAGGTGTGAATAGGGAGCAGGTGTGTTAAATTTGGTGTCATCGCTCTCACACTCCCTCATACTGGTCACTGGAAGTTCAACATGGCACCTCATGGCAAAGAACTCTCTGAGGATCTGAAAAAAAGAATTGTTGCTCTACATAAAGATGGCCTAGGCTATAAGAAGATTGCCAAGACCCTGACACTGAGCTGCAGCATGGTGGCCAAGACCATACAGCGGTTTAACAGGACAGGTTCCACTCAGAACAGGCCTCGCCATGGTCGACCAAAGAAGTTGAGTGCACGTGCTCAGCGTCATATCCAGAGGTTGTCTTTGGGAAATAGACGTATGAGTGCTGCCAGCATTGCTGCAGAGGTTGAAGGGGTGGGGGGTCAGCCTGTCAGTGCTCAGACTACACGCCGCACACTGCATCAAATTGGTCTGCATGGCTGTCGTGCCAGAAGGAAGCCTCTTCAAAGGATGATGCACAAGAAAGCCCGCAAACAGTTTAACTTAAACAGTTTAAACAAGCAGACTAAGGACATGGATGACTGGAACCATGTCCTGTGGTCTGATGAGACCAAGATAAACTTATTTGGTTCAGATGGTGTCAAGCGTGTGTGGCGGCAACCAAGTGAGGAGTACAAAGACAAGTGTGTCTTGCCTACAGTCAAACATGGTAGTTGGAGTGTCATGGTCTGGGGCTGCATGAGTGCTGCCAGCACTGGGGAGCTATAGTTTATTGAGGGAACCACGTATGCCAACATGTACGGTGACATACTGAAGCAGAGCATGATCCCCTCCCTTCGGAGACTGGGCCGCAGGGCAGTATTTCAGCATGATAACGACCCCAAACACACCTCCAAGACGACCACTACCTTGCTAAAGAAGCTGAGGGTGAAGGTGATGGACTAAACCCTATTGAGCATCTGTGGGGCATTCCCAAACGGAAGGTGGAGGATCACAAGGTCTTTAACATCCACCAGCTCTGTAATGTCGTCATGGAGGAGTGGAAGAGGACTCCAGTGGCAACCTGTGAAGTTCTGGTGAACTCCATGCCCAAGAGGGTTAAGACAGTGCTGGAAAATAATGGTGGGCACACAAAATATTGACACTTTGGGCCCAAGTTGGACATTTTCACTTAGGGGTGTACTCACTTTTGTTGCCAGTGGCTTTAATGGTGTCTTTAAAGACATTAATGGTGTGTTGAGTTATTTTGAGGTCACAGCAAATTTACACTGTTATACATGCTGTACACTCACTACTTTACATAGTAGCAAAGTGTCATTTCTTCATTGTTGTCACATTAAAAGATATAATCAAATATTTACAAAAATGTGAGGGGTGCACTCACTTTTGTGAGATACTATATATATATATATATATATATATATATATATATATATATATATATATATATATAGGCATATGTATAAACATAAATGTACTTACCCGTGATTGAAAGAGAATAAGCACAAAACACAGCTAAGGTCTTCTCTCGATGATGGACAGCTCAAAAATGCCATGGAAAGCAGAAGTTGGTTTTTAAAAAAGGAAAGCAGAGCAAGGTCAAACTTAATGGTTTTGGAGATCCCCAGAAACATGTTTTTAATGGTTCTCAGAAAGTAAAGAAAGGAAAATATAAAGGGTGTTGGAAAGCACCCGGAATTCAAGATAATAGTTGAGGAAATCACACAGAAATCATACATATTGGTATTCGGGCAAAACAAGGGGCGTGTACTAAGTTTGATAAACTGTATAAAAGGGAGCCCCGTCTTTGGGGATTTTTAGATCACTTTGGGACGTCCATTGTGTGGATCTCGTGTGTTGAAGCAATAAATTGGACCCTTTCTTTTCTCACTCTGTGTTTTTCTTCATCCTCAAGCTGATGTAAGTACCTGGCATTAAATCTTAATAGTATTTGGTAATTTGGTAAAATTAGGGACAACAAGCAGATATTTGGTTACGTGTGTTGATTTCTCCTATGTATGACCTTCTGCCTGTTCTTGACTTTGTTTCTGCTCTGCCCCTTTAAGTTTAATGATTCAGGTCCCAAACTGCTGGAAATGTCGGACAGGTTCTAACTCTTCACCAAAACTGCTTTATCCTGGAGAAGAGGTTTGAGGTGAGACTCCTGTCATACGCCAGTCCTGGTGAGTTTATTACCCTTAATGCTGTAAGACAGAGAACATCATCAGTGTAAACACACACGCACACGCACACACACACACACACTATTCAGTATGATACAGTAGATTAGAGAAAAGAGACACTAAGTCAGTAACTCACTGTAGTGTCTCCAGTTTACAGTATGGGTCCTTCAGTAGATCAGAGAGCAGCTTGACTCCTGATTCTCCTGGATTATTCCACTCCAGATACAGTTCTCTCAGGTGTGATGAGGAGTTTGACCTCAGAGCTGAAGCCAGAGCAGCACAACCTTCATCTGTAATACTGCAGTAACGCATCCTGTAAGAAAGAAAACATGAAATCATCAACTACACAAAATCTTTATATACAGAACATCTACTCTCCATCTCACACACAACAGTAACAATATATCACATCATTACAATTACCACAGATGGAAACTGGATATGTGTGTGTGTGTGTGTGTGTGTGTGTGTGTGTGTGTGTGTGTGTGTGTGTGTGTGTGTGTGTGTGTGTGTGTGTGTGTGTGTGTGTGTGTGTGTGTGTGTGTGTGTGTGTGTGTGTGTGTGTACTTCAGTTTCTCCAGTGTACAGTGTGGATTCTCCAGTCCAGCAGAGAGCAGCTTCACTCCTGAATCCTGCAGATTATTGTTACTCAGGTTCAGTTCTCTCAGTCTGGAGGAGTTTGAGCTGAGAACTGAGGACAGAACTCTACAGCTTTCCTCTGTCAGTTTACACATACACAGCCTGGAAGAGAAATGAGGAAGCATTAGATTTATTTATCTGATTGTGGAACAAGGAGTTTCCATCAGGTGGGAAATAAAGTGTTTACCTGAACAGAAGGTTCTAATGTCAGGATAAAAATACAAAATGAACAGCCTGTGTATAAACAATAAACTAGTATTGTGATGTTATTAAAGTAAATGTGTGTGTAATGTACACTGATCTACAAGCTGTAGAAATACATGTACTTTGTTCTGATGTGAGAAGTGATGTAGATATTTCAGCATTAACACCAAGCTGAGATTCACAGAGACACTAAAACAGTTGGTGTTCATTGTTCTCTGGATCTTAATCTAATAACTTTCTATCTCTCGCGCTCTCTCTCTCTCTCTCTCTCTCTCTCTCTCTCTCTCTCTCTCTCTCTCTCTCTCACACACACACACACACACACATACACACACACACAGAAAAACAAAGCTCAATAGCAGAAACAATGTTAATCCACACCATATACAATACACACTTTAATGTTTTACTCATATAAAACACTGGGCTTCATTTATCACACTGGATACAAATGAATTTATTCATAACGTGTGTGTAGGAGCATTTACACAGGAACTCTTTAATGTGTAAAGTTAATTAACAACTAATAAAACTTTAGTTTATAATATAAACTATAATATAAACTGAGACTTATCATCATCATCATCATCATCATAGCACAGAGACAGCGTTAGTTAAAGTAGTAAATGACCTTCTACTGACCTCCGATCAGGGTTGTGTTTCGCTGCTTGTGTTACTCGACCTTAGTGCAGCTTTTGATACTATAGATCACACTATTCTCCTTGATAGATTAGAAAATGTTGTTGGTATTAAGGGAACAGCCCTCTCCTGGCTCAGGTCTTATCTGACCGTTCGTTATCAGTTCGTAGATGTAAATGGTGATTTCTCCATGCGTACTGAGGTTACTTTTGGAGTTCCACAGGGTTCTGTTTTAGGCCCACTGCTCTTTACTTTATATATGCTACCCCTAGGTCAAATTATTCGTAAACATAGAATTAGCTTCCACTGTTATGCTGATGATACACAGCTGTATGTTTCATCAAAGCCAGAGGACAGACAGCAGCTTAGTAAAGTTAAGGATTGTGTAAAGGACATTAGACTTTGGATGTTAACTAACTTCCTTTTACTAAATTCTGATAAAACAGAAATACTTTTATTAGGCCCATGTGTAGCTAGAAGTAATCTTTCTGATCACATGGTTACTATGGATGGTCTTTCTGTTTCATCATGTAAAGCAGTTAAAGACCTTGGAGTGATTATTGACTCCAGCCTATCATTTGATGCTCATGTAGATAATATTACTAGGATAGCCTTCTTTCATCTCAGAAATATTTCTAAGATAAGAAACATATTGTCACTACATGATGCGGAAATACTAGTTCATGCATTCGTCACCCCTAGATTAGATTACTGTAATGCCTTATTGTGTGGATGTTCCAGTAGGAATATAAATAAGCTCCAGTTAGTCCAGAATGCAGCTGCTAGAGTCCTAACTAGAACTTGAAGATACGACCACATCACCCCGATCTTATCCACACTGCATTGGCTCCCAGTAAAATCTCGCATTAACTATAAAATACTTTTATTAACCTATAAAGCACTAAACAGTCTCGTGCCACAATATCTAAGCGACCTTTTGGTTTTATATGATCCGCCACGCCTACTTACAGTAAGGGAAAAAAGTATTTGATCCCCTGCTGATTTTGTACGTTTGCCCACTGATAAAGAAATGATCATTCTATAATTTTAATGGTAGATTTATTTGAACAGTGAGAGACAGAATACCAACAAGAAAATCCAGAAAAACGCATGTCAAAAATGTTATAAATTGATTTGCATTTTAATGAGGGAAATAAGTATTTGACCCCTCTGCAAAACATGACTTAGTACTTGGTGGCAAAACCCTTGCTGGCAATCACAGAGGTCAGACGTTTCTTGTAGTTGGCCACCAGGTTTGCACACATCTCAGGAGGGATTTTGTCCCACTCCTCTTTGCAGATCTTCTCCAAGTCATTAAGGTTTCGAGGCTGACGTTTGGCAACTCGAACCTTCAGTTCCCTCCACAGATTTTCTATGGGATTAAGGTCTGGAGACTGGCTAGGCCACTCCAGGACCTTAATGTGCTTCTTCTTGAGCCACTCCTTTGTTGCCTTGGCCGCGTGTTTTGGGTCATCGTCATGCTGGAATATCCATCCACGACTCATTTTCAATGCCCTGTCTGAGGGAAGGAGGTTTTCACCCAAGATTTGATGGTACATGGCCCCGTCCATCGTCCCTTTGATGCGGTGAAGTTGTCCTGTCCCCTTAGCAGAAAAACACCCCCAAAGCATAATGTTTCCACCTCCATGTTTGATGGTGGGGATGGTGTTCTTGGGGTCATAGGCAGCATTCCTCCTCCTCCAAACACGGCGAGTTGAGTTGATGCCAAAGAGCTCCATATTGGTCTCATCTGACCACAACACTTTCACCCAGTTGTCCTCTGAATCATTCAGATGTTCATTGGCAAACTTCAGACGGGCATGTATATGTGCTTTCTTGAGCAGGGGGACCTTGCGGGCGCTGCAGGATTTCAGTCCTTCACGGCGTAGTGTGTTACCAATTGTTTTCTTGGTGACTATGGTCCCAGCTGCCTTGAGATCATTGACAAGATCCTCCCGTGTAGTTCTGGGCTGATTCCTCACTGTTCTAATGATCATTGCAACTCCACGAGGTGAGATCTTGCATGGAGCCCCAGGCCGAGGGAGATTGACAGTTCTTTTGTGTTTCTTCCATTTGCAAATAATCGCACCAACTGTTGTCCCCTTCTCACCAAGCTGCTTGGCAATGGTCTTGTAGCCCATTCCAGACTTGTGTAGGTCTACAGTCTTGTCCCTGACATCCTTGGAGAGCTCTTTGGTCTTGGCCATGGTGGAGAGTTTGGAATCTGATTGATTGATTGCTTCTGTGGACAGGTGTCTTTTATACAGGTAACAAGCTGAGATTAGGAGCACTCCCTTTAAGAGTGTGCTCCTAATCTCAGCTTGTTACCTGTATAAAAGACACCTGGGAGCCAGAAATCTTTCTGATTGAGAGGGGGTCAAATACTTATTTCTCTCATTAAAATGCAAATCAATTTATAACATTTTTGACGTGCGTTTTTCTGGATTTTCTTGTTGTTATTCTGTCTCTCACTGTTCAAATAAATCTACCATTAAAATTATAGACTGATCATTTCTTTGTCAGTGGGCAAACGTACAAAATCAGCAGGGGATCAAATACTTTTTTCCCCTCACTGTAGATCAAAAGATGCAGGCTATCTGACGGTATCTCGAATAGTGAAGGCTACAGCAGGGGGAAGAGCTTTCTCTTATAGAGCCCCACAGTTATGGAACAGTCTTCCTATTAGTGTTCGGGACTCAGACACAATCTCAGTGTTTAAGTCTAGGCTTAAAACGTATTTGTTTACTCAAGCCGACCCTGACTAGATTCTGTTCTACTACTTTGCAGTCATAATAATCTTTTTTCTCCCTCTCTCCTTTCGCCGAGCCCCACACGAATTTATGGAGATACTAGAGATACAGATCCTTTCTGCCTCTGGATGGAGCTCAAATCTTCTCTAGTTCCAGACTGCTGGGACTACGGCTGCTACTAAGGCCATACAGACTTCATATAAATCCATAATGAACTTTTTCACACTATCTGTTGTTACCCAGATGAGGATGGGTTCCCTTCTGAGTCGGGTTCCTCTCAAGGTTTCTTCCTCTTTAAACATCTTAGGGAGTTTTTCCTTGCCACCGTCGCCACTCAGTGGCTTGCTCAGTTGGGACAAATTCACACCTTTAATATCTGTATACCATGTTGATATTTCTGTAAAGCTGCTTTGAGACAATGTCTATTGTAAAAAGCGCTATACAAATAAAATTGAATTGAATTGAATTATTACTGTTGCCCAGATCAATATGGCGGCGACGTTGACCTAGGATCCAGCGGCCAATGTGGAGTCTATGTATATCTATGAACACAACAGCCATGAGTCGCAGTGGATTGACATCAACTCCCCTCTTCGATTAATTGGCTAGAGGAGGAGCTGTAGTGGACCAATGGTGTCGCTAAAGCCCACCCTGATTTACATGAAACTCGAACTACAACATTTGGAAAAGCAATTGGAGAATGTGTAAACAAGCGAAGGGAAAACCAGCATAAGCATTCAGAAAAAGAAAACATGAGCAGAAAATGTCAGAGAGCACAAAAACACTGTAATATAAGCAAGGAAACATGATTTTGTGTGCGTTTCAGAAGACTTTGAATTCATGTTTCAGTTTTGTGTGATATAATTTTACATGTGTTTTTAAATGTTTGATTCACGCTTATTATTTTTCGATCCATGACCACAAAACTTTTGACAGAAAATGAATCCCATACTTTTGGACTCAGACTTGGACTCGTGCCCCAAAAATACCTTAAATCATTTCACACCAGACTGCTTTGTGAACGTGGGTCAATACAAAGCAGGATTTACTAAAAACTTGATTCTGAAGAACGGATCAGTACCAACTGTTTGTGATCCAGCTTCATATCCAGAAGACGTAAGTATCGCACTTTATATTTGGTGAATGTTTGTAAATTGCCTTTCCGAATGAGGTGGTTAGCAGATTCCACGGCTAATGTACTACCCGAAACAGAAGCTGTTCTCTTCCGGGGCACAGCAACTCATTTGCATTTAAAGAGACACACACAGGAAAACAGCGTGTTTTTGCTTCCACCCAAAAAGGGGCATTTTCAGAAGGGTATAATAAATGATCTGTGGGGTATTTTGGGCTGAAACTTCACAGACACATTCTGGGGACACCTGAGACTTATATTACATCTTCTAAAAAGGATTAAAATAGGTCTTCTTTAATATTAAATTTATCTTTTTTTTTTTTTATATATATATCTTTTCCATTGTGAAGCATTTTGAGCTGGATTTTATGCATGAAATGTGCTATATAAATAAAGTTACTATTATTATTATTATTATTATTATTATTATTACTATATTTATTTATTTATTTGTTTGTTTATTGAGTGTGTATGCGTGTGTATGCGTGTGTGTGTGTGTGTGTGTGTGTACCTCAGTATCTCCAGTGTACAGTGTGGATTCTCCAGTCCAGCAGAGAGCAGCTTCACTCCTGAATCATGCAGGTTATTGTCACTCAGGTCCAATTCTCTCAGTCTGGAGGAGTTTGAGCTGAGAACTGAGGACAGAACTCTACAGCTTTCCTCTGTCAGATTACACTCACACAGCCTGGAAGAAAAACAATGAAATATCAGAACACTGATCTCAAACACACACACAGTCATAATACACTTACTCTTTACCATGTAACAGAAATGTGAGTATTTTTCTCTCACACACACAAATAAGAGGACAGGACACCATATCAGCACTATTATTATTATTATTATTATTATTATTATTATTATTATTATTATTATTATTATTATTATTATTATTCAGTTACAATGATCCTTAAAGAAATGAAAACAGAAGGGTTTTTTTTGTTTGTTTGAACAAAGGCTTTATTATAATTGAAACTTGAAACCATTTTTAATGAAAGCATGTGTTAAAAAGTCTCCCATTTAAAGATAAATAAAATGAACAGAGGAGAAAAGGGAAATTCCAGGTGATCATCAAAAGCAGCCAGAGCCAGCTGTTTCAGGAAAACTTTTCATTGCACAACCAGAGTTCAGAAAGATGCTACACCAAATTACACCACAAGATGGTGGTGGTGCATCGCAAAAGGGACCACAGAGACAAACAAAACTCCCCGAAGGATTCCAAGACTTGAATTGTGGAGTCTAAATAGAGGAGCAATTTAGCATGCCATGTGCATGCATGTTAATTAATTATTGATGCATAGGATGATATACATAAGTGAAGTTTTCATGTGTTTGTTTGTTTAAAATTTGGAGAGAAGGAAAAGAAGATATTTTGAGTTATTGATTGTGAGACATTGTAAAGGGTTATGTTTAAATCGTCACGACAATCCTAATAATAAATGTTCAAACTAAAGTGTTAGTCTAAGTCTAAATAAAGGGGAGATGTCATGTATCCGGGTTGTGGGTGGCGCTAGAAAAGTGTATGCCCGGAATTGGCAGATGTGAAGTAAAGAGTTAGAGTTCATGACCGGTCTGTCAAGTGTCTGATCTAATTCTGCATCTTTAGCTCGTAGAAGCAAAGACACAACACGGACTAAGTTTTATCAGTGTGACACAGAAGTCACACACGCTTTTCCGTGAACATGCACGTAATGCATCAGATCAATGTTTGGAGTGTTTTGCTCCGCTTAGAGAGACCGAACTAGCTACATTAATCTCTTCAGCCAATTCATCAACTTGCATACTAGATCCCGTACCTACATGTTTGTTTAAACAGATTGGTCCAGGAGTAATTGAACCACTTCTAAATATAATCAATTCTTCCCTAAGCACTGGCTATGTACCTAAATCACTTAAATTAGCAGTTATTAAACCCTTGATTAAAAAACCTGATCTTGACCCGTCTCAATTGTCCAACTATAGACCAATATCAAATCTCCCCTTCATCTCTAAGATTTTAGAAAAGGTTGTAGCAAAGCAGTTATGCTCGTACTTAGATAGGAATAACATTCATGAAATGTATCAGTCAGGATTTAGACCTCATCATAGCACAGAGACAGCGTTAGTTAAAGTAGTAAATGACCTTCTACTGACTTACGATCAGGGTTGTGTCTCGCTGCTTGTGTTACTCGACCTTACTGCAGCTTTTGATACTATAGATCACACTATTCTACTTGATAGATTAAAAAATGTTGTTGGTATTAAGGAAACAGTCCTCTCCTGGCTCAGGTCTTATCTGACCGATCGTTATCAGTTCGTAGATGTAAATGGTGATTTCTCCATGCGTACTGAGGTTACTTTTGGAGTTCCACAGGGTTCTGTTTTAGGCCCACTGCTCTTTACTTTATATATGCTACCCCTAGGTCAAATTATTCGTAAACATGGAATTAATGTCTATTGTAAAAAGACTTTGGAAATTAATGGAATTAATGTCTATTGTACAAATAAAATTGAATTGAATTGAATTGAATGCTCCTGCTAGGAGAGAGTTTGTGCTCTTTAACATGTGGCTGGTTAATTACAAGCTAAACGATGAATGAATGACTATGACCGTTATTTTTCATTTATTGTAGTGTTTATCAGTTCACATACATTACACTATTCTAAACCTACATTAGTTTCACCTTTGGAGTAGTCCTGTTGGAGTCTTTGCTCTCTAACACATAATTAGCTGATTAAAAGCGAAAATATGAATGCCCATGACTTTGTTGTTGTTGTTTTTTATGTAGACCTATTTCATGACTGTATTTTTGTGTAATGTTTTCGAATGTCAGAAAACAAAGTGTACAGCTGCACCTTTTAAGTTTCATGAAAACACATTGAATGTGATTATTCTAAAGTTTTATTTTAACACAGAATTAGTAACATCTAACAAATACTGCTTTTTCTGTCTTACAGGTCATCATGCACAAAAAGTTGTGTTTTTCCCAGGAAGAGTTAAGGTTGTGTTCTCTAAAAGACCACTGGTATATCTCCTTCAGGAGCCAACCGAGGAGGCCAGACTGATCAAAAATAACCCGTCTCTGCAGGACAAGTCGGCACCGATGAAGGATAAGCTTCAGACAAAAACGCTCTGACTGTGGTCTGTCAGAGAGGAGGGGATGTCTCAGACAAGAGAGAAGTTTTTGGTGAATACATCTTGCAGTTTGGCAAATACAAGAAAATGACATGGGGTACACCATTTACATGATAAAGAACCTTCAGCAGGAAGAGACTACAGGAGTCTTTATGCTCACATGTTTCCTCAGAACTGTTTCAAGCCCAGGGCATGACTGGAGTGTCACGCTGGAACTTTCAGCATCTGGTGGACCTGAAACAGCCAGGTGTTCTGCTTCCAGGAGTGTTTGATCCATGTCTGATTGCCGATCTCAATAGTATCTCAGAGAGGGTGACAGGAATGCCAAAGTGTCCTGCCCTTCAGGTGTCCAACAAAGATTCGGGTGGAGGTTTGGGCTGGAGTATGTTGAACCTGGACATCACCCTGTTCTGCTGGACTGGGAAAAGCACAAGACCAAGAGCACTCAGCCTTTAAATCCATCTGAACAAAGCAGCCCACCCAATGCCCAGTCTGGAGACTCTCCTGCTGTTCTTGATGTGACTGTACATCCTCAGCTAAAGTCAGGTAAGCATTTTAAAGAAGAAAAAAACTTGACACTGTTATCATATATTTATTATCTGTAGAGTAACACTCTTCATGCTCTTTTGTTGTTCTAGTAGAATCCACTGGCACTCTGCCTGTGCCCTTGCTGTCTTCATCTCATGGTGCCCATGTGGAGCTATACCACCTCTGCCCGTGCTGGCCTTGTCCTAGAGCACCTGCACTAGACCTGTGGAGACTGGTTGGAGGGTGTTTGTGCTGGACCACAAATGGTGGACATCCCAATGAAGGAGGCCATTGACAACTTGCTAAAGAATCATTGTGGGAAGAAGGACATGCGAAAGATTGTGGATCAGGAGCATGCAGCAATGGTCGAGAAAAAATAAGAGCGATGGCTCCTGTTGTGGATAAAAATGACATGAAATAAACATGAGCAAGACCTAGTATGAGTAATATGTAATTTTATTGATAATTCACAGGACTGGTGGGTGCGTAATCTTGAGGAGAGCAGTAGGGGGAAGAAAATGGGGTGTGTCCTGGGGACATGGGATAGTCAGCAAAGGTGAAATAAGGAGACCACTGGGAGTAGGGTGGACTGAACGGTGAGAAGAGGGAAGAATGGTCAGAGCCCAGATCAGAGAAGGTGACACCATCCTCAGACTGAAAGCTGGAGGGAGGGTCAGGCGGAGGGTCTGTCTGTGTAGAGGCGTCAATACACACATTCACGGCATGGATTCTGTATCTGAGAGGGGGGGAACGAAGAGAAGGAAAAATGACGACGGGCACCTAGACACAAAGAAGCGGTATTAGGTGGATATTGACGAATTGGATTCACACTTTAAGATCTTTTAAGAGTAACACACTATGGTTTATTAGTCAAAAAGCAGTATAAGAGCTGAGGAGTGCAAACACACACACACACACACACACACACACACACTCGTACAGTCAAGGTCAGGCATATAGACATAACACACACACACTCTCTCTCTCTCTGTCTCTCTCTCACACACATAACATTAATAATAAATAATAAAAAGGAGTATTAAGATATTATAAGGGTAATATCTTATAATAATAAAATATATACTCTTTATAAAATACTCTTTATAAAAAATAAAGAGTAGTAGGATAGTAGAAGGGTAATATAATGATATTATGACGTAGGAAGTACAGTAAACCAAGCAGTATAACTATATATAAAATAGAGATATAGAGCAAATATGAAAATAAAATATAAACCAGAAATACAGAAAAATGTAACTTACTCATAATTCAGATGGTGAAGATTCTTGTCTCGCAAGGAAGGACTTGAGAAAACCATGAGGAGCCATTTATAAGGGTAGCTGAGTCAAGCTGATCCCGTGAGATAAGAGGGAGACCAAGGTCTCTCTAAATTGTTTTGTCTCTCTCCACTTTCGAACCTAATGGTAAATTGGAAAGGCCTTTTTCAAAACATAATGGTAATGTAGATGAGCTCTTTTTTAACCCTATTGGTATTGATATAGTCTTTCTGAAATATGTTGGTTATCTACTGTGTAAATACAGTATAAATACTTGAGCTTGAGCTCCAGGTGTCAGATCACTTCTGAGAATTCTCATCGGTGTGGATCTCATGTGATGGAATGGAACCAACCCTTGCTTCTTCTCACTCACAGCTGGTGTCTTTTTTTCTATCTCCAACTGGGTTCGGAGATAGATGTGAGTATTTGCTTCTATGTTGAATTTTAAGTGTTTTGGGGTAATAGGCTAAATTTGAGCCAGCACTCCTCTGTCCACTTTTTAAAATCAGGTTCTTCTACTGTTCCACAAAGGTTTTTAAAGCTTACAGTGGTGAAGGACTAACAAACCCCAGAATATCATTTCAAGACTTTATGGAAGGAGAGTTCTTTCAGAGAGAACTTGAAACCACAAAGAAACGATTGAAGGAGAAAGGACAGCAGAAACGTAAAAGGCCAGAATCTCCACACATTGGTTGCTTGTGTATATTTTGTAAAAGTGAACTGAAGCAGGGCCCAAATAGTAAGTCTGCTTTTTATGAGCTGAAAAAGACTGAGATGGGTGGCAGAAAAAAAGAAAATGAATAGAAGTGTTCCACTGTAAATATCTTGCACTTCTGCTGAATATTTAACTAATGTAGATATATTTTCACTTTATTTTACTGCATAAGTTTAAGTTTGTATTAATATGTAAATAAGGACACACTTACAGTATCCACATTAAAATTTTATTTGTCTCACACACACGTATGTATATATGTGTTTCTTCACTATTATTGATTTTGGTTTACAGTGCCTGTTTAAAGTGCTTAAAATGCAAATAATCTAAACAACATTTTTATTTCAATTGTTGACATTTTGTAAATGTAAGAAGTATAAATAATATAAAACTGCTGCAAAAGTGTTTTGTTCTATGTTACACATTTGATAAATATTTTTCAACAATTAATCATTTAATAACAATACTCTGGCCATCAAACACAGAAACCATTTTAAAGCAAATTATAATACTAATGCGTTGTAATTATTTCAGAACTGTGTTACATGTATGTCTTTGTGCTTATAATGCATAAAGTTGTGTGAAACAATTTTTCACACAAGTGGGAGTGGGATTCGAACCCTGTCGAGACGAGCATTAAAATAAAACGTGAAAAAATATGATTAGCTGCAACATCATTTCAGCACCTGGGAAAGACATAGAAAACCTTTTCATGTGATTGTCTGGCACTGAATGCCAGCTATCCACTACTGACCTCCACGAGACCAGCAGGGATGCTTACAAGAACAGCCGCCAGCAGTCCTACATCAACTCCCACTCCCAATTTAAGAACCTGGGAAGTGTCCAAACTGTTCATAAATACCTCTTCAATTTTTATCAACAAAATCTCACTGCAAACTGTAACTTGGTCATGCAACACTCATTTAAATGCGCCCGAGTGTGTACATACTAATCAGTATATGTGTGATGTTACGTTATTCAATGTATTTCTGTGTGCTCTATGTGCCATTTGTGTGTCTATGTCGGTGGTGGGATGGGTTTCTTTTGTCTCCTCCCCCTTCTATAGGCCCCGCCTACTGCATGCGTATGTTCTGGCTTGCTACTGGATGATCACGTCTTGTCCACGCCTGCTCCGGCCTGGTGCGACAGGATTGGTTGCCTGCACATTTCCCGAAGTGTACTTAAGCCTCGTCAGTCTCCATCCCAGGGAAGATCATTGCATTGTGTTGTGTGTAGAGAGAAGTGCTTTTCACCTGTGTATGACCTTATGCCTATTTTGACTTTGTTTATGATCTGCCCCGTTACGATTCATGTGATGTGATACCCTTGTATATATATGTACATATTACTTTTGTTAATTAACACTAATAGTCACGTCTGTAAATAGTGCACGGTTAAGAGTGGTTTGTAGGAAGTCGGCACCATTTGTGTTGATTCTTCTTTTCACCTGTTTTTGGGTTAGCTAGGGAGTGAGGGAAGACGGTGTATTTTTGTTTTCTTTTCTTGTAGTGTAGTTATTTTTCTTTGGTAAGTTAGAGGGTATTTTTGTTTATTATTTTGGCCTGGCCGGCTTCTGAAGATTAAAACCACTATGTATATAAAAGGTGCTCTGTTTGGAGAATAAAAGCAAAACAAACGCAATCTTGGTCTCACCAAACCTTTTCTTTTTTTTCTTTTTGTATGTTGCGGCCCAACCTAGACTGGGTTCGTAACAGTGTAGTATGACTACAATCCCTGACATGCTACATCCGCCATGTGGCATTGTCATGTGACCTTCGATGTCATCACAAACACAAAGATCTCAAAGGGACCACCAGTTTAAAACAAAGTGCCCATCAGGAAAGTGAACTGAATTAGTGACATAATGTTGGTGGGGTGAACAGGCTGAGGTAAATTCATTACAATTAGCTTGGCGGCTAAGGCATGATGGAGATCACAAAAAAGGTTTCAAATGCTGTGACGACTGTTTTCTTGTTTAAACCTTTGACAAGTTAACAATTTATTCGGGTATTGTTAAACAAGTCCTGTTTAACCGAGGTTTAATATTTAAAAAGAGCCGAGGCATTCACCAGAGGAAGAAAACAGCCCGCTAGCGTAGGCTAACCTGCCTGCACCACATCCTCTTCACGTTCCCTGGAAACACACACTCCTCGATTAACACACTCGCAAGCACTGCAAGAAAAGGACGTAACAACATTTCTGGTCAGGTAAACATGCTCATTCAGTCTCTAAACCTCGCCCCTATATATACGTTTACTCTTTTCCCCTTAACATAGCTGGGAGAACATGACAGAGGAAGTGAAAGTGAACAAAAGGGGAGGTACAGAAAACATCTGTACTGCCTCCTGTGTGTTTGTGTGTGTGTGTGTGTGTGTGTGTGTGTGTGTGTGTGTGTGTGTGTACCACAATTTCTCCAGTGTACAGTGTGCATTATCCAGTCCAGCAGAGAGCAGCGTCACTCCTGAATCCTGCAGGTTATTATTGTGTCTCAGGTCCAGTTCTCTCAGTCTGGAGGAGTTTGAGCTGAGAACTGAGGACAGAACTCTACAGCTTTCCTCTGTCAGATCACACTCACGCAGCCTGGAAGAGAAATTATGAAATATCAGAACACTGATCTCAAACACACAAACAGCCATAATACACTTACTCGTTACCATGTAACAGAAATGTGAGTGTGTTTCTCTCACACACAGAAATCAGAGGACAGGACACCACATCAGCACTATTATTATTATTATTAATTGAGGAAGAGTGTGTGTGTGTGTGTGTGTGTGTGTTTGCGTGTATGTGCGGGTGCGCGCGTGTGTGTGAGTGTGTGTGTGTGTGTGTGGAGTAAGTTTACGAATCTGACAGACAGCAGAGGAGTAAAGGAGATGTGAATGCGTAGGTGAATTTACACAGTATGATAACCGTAAATTTTCATACCGCGGTCATCACCGGTATACGGCTGCAACCCTACAGATCCAATCTAAAGAGAAAGTCTGATCCAAACCAAGCAATGTAGGTGTGAAAGTGTCCTTATTCTCTCTTGTAGAATATATTGATGAAGTCTAATCAATATGTGTAACTAACATTTAGAATTAGAATACTTAGAAGCATAATCTAATAATCAATATTAGTTAACAAACATAATCTATGTGTATAATCAATATTAAGAAGCATAAGGAGCACAGAAGAGTTTTTAATCAAGTTCTATTGTAAGTGTGCAGTGAGCTAGAAGACGTCTATGTGTTACTGAACATCAGGTGTTTTTCTGCATCTCTGTATGTCCTGTGTAAACGGAGTTAGAAGAACTGTGTGTTTTGTCTAAAGCAGCTTTACTCTGGCAATAAATGAGCAATTAGACATTCACCAGAACTGTGTTTCCAATCAAAGCTCTTTAAGCTTCAATACCAGTGTCACAATAACAGATCAGACTTCCAGGATGAAGTGTACCAGGCTGGGACTAAAGCCAGAAGGTCATTAAGGTATAAGGGGGAAATCTGGGACAGGGTAAAAATCCTGTCCTGATGAAACCTTTCCGAAAATTCAATGCAAGGCTCATGCGCTGCAAAAAATGACCTTGTCCCAATAAAACCTTTAAGAAAATCCAACTGACAATGCATGCACCACAAATGAAAGGTATCATATAGATATGAATAATTCATTAAGGCGATGGAGATTGGTTTGTTTTTAGAAAGAAGAGGTTAATGCCCTTTGGCATCTACAAACCCTCTGTCTTTGAAGTTTTTAACTTAGGATGGAAAGATTGTTTTCCACGACACTCTCACGTGTGTTCCTCAGTGCAGATTGGGTGGTGTGATACGCTGATACATATCATAGGACCAGAAAATAGAATAATCAATCATGTCTATTGATAGATATTTTCCTATATCCTCTATATCACCAGTGTCACATGTTGTATTCATATTGTTCCCATGGTGACAGTGTTCTGTTTTTCTTCTTCTCGGTTGTGAAGTTCTGTTCAATGTCACTTTCAAATGAAAGGAGAAAAGAAAAAGTGCCTTTGACTGGTGTTTAATTCACAAAATGATGAAAAAGCAGTGATGAATACATGCAGTTATTCTGTAGAGATCATTTCTTCATCAGTTTTAGAGAAAAGGTAATAAATGGTGATATAAGGTTTGGTCCATATGGCCCCGCCCTCAGTGCAGACGTAACGTGTTGGTGTAAAAAGTGAAACTCTTCTGTAACAGTACCAGAGGTTTGTTTAAAGATGATTAGAGTAATTATTAACCAGCATTAATCCAAACAGTGCAGTTCAGTGTTACATTAAAATAATAAACCATGCAGTAATACATTTATAAATAAAAATACTCACACAGCTTTTCTGGAGGCTTTGACCACTGGCAGCAGCTTCAGAAGACATTCCTCTGATCGGTCATATTTCCTCAAATCAAACTCTTCCAGCTCCTGATCTGAGTTCAGTAACACAAACACCAGAGCTGACCACTGAGCAGGAGAGAGTCTGGTTCCACTGAGACACCTGTATCCTTCTCTGTTCAGGTAAGTTTGTACTTCCTGCACTAGAGAATGATCATCCAGTTCATTCAGACAGTGGAACAGATTGATGGAGTTCTCTGGAGATGGATTCTCCCTGATCTTCTCCTTGATGTACTCGACTGTTTCCTGTTTGCTGTGAGAACTGCTTCCTGTCTGTGGTATTAAGCCTCGTAAGAGTGTCTGATTGGACTCCAGTGAGAGACCCAGAAGGAAGCGGAGGAACAGGTCCAGGTGTCCGTTCTCACTCTGTAAGGCCTTGTTCACTGCACTCCTGAGGAGATCAGACATGTCTGACTTGGTGAAAAGATCAGACAGATCAGTGGATTGTTGTTCTGTTACATTTCTGCTGATGAAGGAGAGAAACGTGTATAAAGCAGCCAGAAACTCCTGAACACTCAGATGTACAAAGCTGAACACCTTCCCCAGGTGAAGCCCAAACTCCTCTCTGAAGATTTGGGTACACACTCCTGAGTACACCGACACTTCTCTGACATCAATGCCACACTCTCTCAGGTCTTCCTCATAGAAGATCAGGTTTCCTTTCTCCAGCTGTTGGAAAGCCAGTTTTCCCAGTGCCAGGATACTCTCTCTGGTCTGCTGAGGATCAGGGTCACATTTCTGATGGTACTTTTGGTCCTTGTGTTTGATCTGAAAGATCAGGAAGTGTGTGAACATTTGAGTCAGAGTCTTGGGGATCTCTCCACTCTCTGCTTCACCCAACATTCTCTCTAGAACAGTGGCTGAGATCCAGCAGAAGACTGGGATGTGGCACATGATGTAGAGGCTTCTTGAAGACTTCATGTGTGAGATGATTTTATTGGCCAGGCTCTGATCACTGATCCTCTTCCTGAAGTACTCCTCTTTCTGAGGATCACTGAACCCTCGTACCTCTGTTACCTGGTCTACACACTCAGGAGGGATCTGATTGGCTGCTCCTGGTCGAGAGGTGATCCAGAGGAGAGCAGAGGGAAACAGATTCCCCTTGATGAGGTTCGTCAGCAGCACATCCACTGAGGCTGACTCTGTCACATCACACAATCTCTCATTCTTCTGGAAATTTAGAGGAAGTCGACACTCATCCAGACCATCAAAGATCAACACCACTTTGTAGGAGTCACAGTCTATTACTTCTAGTTTTCTTATTTCAGGGAAAAAGTGAAGAAGATCCATCAGACTGAGATGTTTCTGCTTCATCAGATTCAGCTCTCTAAAGGGAAGTGGAAACATGAAGGTGACGTCCTGATTTGCTTTTCCTTCAGCCCAGTCCAGAATGAACTTCTGCACAGAGACTGTTTTTCCAATTCCAGCAACTCCTTTAGTCAGCACTCTTCTGATGGACTCGTCTTTAAAGAGATCATTACATTTGATGGGTGTCTCCTGTGCTGCTGGTCTCCTGGACGCTGTCTCAATCTGTCTCACCTCATGTTCATTATTGACGTCTCCACTCCAACCCTCTGTGATGTAGAGATCTGTGTAGATCTCATTCAGAAGTGCTGAGCTTCCATGCTGTGAGATTCCTTCATTAATTCTTTTAAACTTCTCTCTCAGGCTGGATTTCAGCTTTTTTTGATACACAGAGGCGAGTTCTAATAAACAAAGTAATAAGATGTTTTAATGTAAAATCACTGAACACAGGATTAAATGTCAAATTCAAATGCTGCTGTTCATTCCTGATTCATGTAGTAAATGTTCCTGAAGGAACAGGACCATTGTACAGAGTCGCCACAAGCTGGACCACGAACAGAACAGAAAAGCAGCAGATGCACATGATACTAAACTCGAACTTCAAACTAAAAGTGTTCCTATCTAAAACTATTTCCTCTCTCTAAAGTGAACCTGATGGAATAAAGCCATGACTCAGAGCTCTTACTGTTGTGCAGTGTGTTAGCGAGATCTGTGTGGTTCATGTTCTTCAGGACGTGCAGTGTGATCTTCAGCGCTCCGTCTCCGACACTGTGCAGATCCTCCTCATCCTCCACCTCCCTCTCAGTGCATGCTGGGTAATCTGGACTCAGGAGCTTCCTAAACCTCTTCAGCTCATTCTTTATCAGAGTGATGACTTTGTGTTCCAGCTCCTGGTTAGAAACACACAGGAACACATCTAAATATTATAATGTTACACACTGAGAGATGCTTTTATTTTATAAAAAGAATAAAAGTCTCTTTCTATTCCCGCAGTTACAGCTGAAATTCTGCCTGATTACCCATAATGCTGCTGCACATCAATAAATCTGTAAATTGTCGTTATCTTAAATAAAAAACCTGCAACCTGCTCACACACAAGTTACACACATTAAAAAGACACACACCTTGAATATGGAGTCCAACTGATTTCTGCTGAGGTTTGATTTCTTCTGTTGTGGTCTGTGAAGAAATAAAACACATGATGTGATATAGACTATATGTATTCATAGCTGCACAACACACACTAATACATACAGAGACAGATATTTAACACGATCCTCTTAACACAATACACTGATTTCAGGATTTCTCACTGACACTAACATGTTTATGAATAAAATAGTGATCTAGTCATTAATGTCCAGGTGTAAATGTTGTTGTGTAGCACCACAGACCCTCCAGCTCAGGGACTGCAGGCTGAACTGAACTCTTAAAGCAGTTTTCCTCACTGCCAGTCCGAGAGCTGCAGCACTGCACAGTTTAGTGTTTTACTGCTTCAACACCTGATAAAGATCATGAAGGGCTTCAGAATGAGACCAGTGAGTTTGATCAGGTGGAACACTGCTGTAAAACACCTCACTGTACTGACCTCACATCAGACAGAGAACTGGCTCCGTCTCTGAAGTTAACTGGATGATGCATTGACCAGTCACTCTTCATGGACACACAGCTGGGTTCTGGTGAGTCTGATCTCTTTCTCTTCATCATTCTAGAATTAAACAGAAATATCAGCAATAATTAATACTCTGCTGTCTCACTGTTACACAATGTGTTCATCATTAAACACCGATAATTCCATCTTTTTAATTCAGCTCCAGACTGCACACTTATTCAAACAGGAGACACGCCTCATACCTCAGGAAGTACACTGATGTCAGGAGTCCCAGTCACAGATAACTGACTCAGCTGGGTCTTAAAGCCTGCAGAGTTCACTGACTCAAAGCTACGCTGCTCTTCTCCTCCACATTACACAGTCCTTTTTACTCTTCTCTCAGTGAATGATTCCTCTAAACTGTTCTTAGATCAGATCAGTGATATATTCACTGCTATTAAACACCTTAAACCAAAGTCTAGTTCCTCTGTAAACTAGTGAGTGTTTAGAGATACAGATCTGTTCCATGAGACGGTGTGTGTTTATTGCTGGTGAATGGAAAAGTAACTCACCTCTCTTCTCTCTTTAAGTCCTGTTCTCCAGACACACTCATGTTGGAGGTCATGTCTCCTTCTCCAGATTACAGCAGGACACACGTTTACTTCACTCCAACATCGGTGTGTTAAATCAAACCCTGTATCAGCACAGAGTTCACTTACAGGAAATAGTCAATCAAGTCATTAAACAACCTGTGTACATTCAAACTTCAGTACAAACCCACAAAACTCTTCTGCATCTAGTGCACATTCAGTGTGTTTATATATTATAGCTTTAGATGTAGACACTCACTGTGTTTTTACTCCTGAAATGCTGTATTTTCTCCTCCACACAAAATGGAGACTCTGACTTTCACTTTCACTTCCTAACCCTTTATTCTGCAGAGGGGGAGGGGCAGTGAGGTAGGGTAATAAACACACACACACACACACACACACACAGATATGGTTTGTTTTCAGACAGCTTTATGATTCATCGAGCAAAGGCCTGTAAATACTGAAAGTAAAAGCCTGAAAACGCTGCAAATACGGATTAAAAGTCTGGTAAAATCTACATCACACACATTATCATTTCATTACCTTCATTTATTATCTCGTGACTTCATTCAGCTGTGCACGAACAACTGTCAGAGCTCTATACAAATATATAAACTAAAATAAAATAACAGGAGCTAGAAACACTCAGCAGATCATTAGATAAAGAAGCAGAACTCATACACTGAGTAAGTTTACTGAAATATCTGCAGAAATTTATTTTTTCTGGTTTTCCCTTAATGAGAGCGAGTATCCTGATATTAGTGAGGATTGGTGTGTAAGTAGTTTTTGTGTGAATAATGAATGTTACTCAGAATAAAAGTGATGATGGAGAGTAAGTTAAACACATTGGTCAGACGGGTAACTAACCCAGTGTTTCCCAATCGAGGTTCTGTCTGATGAGAGCAGGGGTGCGTGTAAAAATCCTTCAAACATTTTCTAAAATGATCAAATGTGTAGAAAACATTTAATATAGATGAGAAATATCTGATGTCTGAAATAATAACACAGACACAGAAATAATAAGACAGATACACACACACACACACACACACACACACACACACACAACAACAACAATAATAATAATAATAATAATAATAATAATAATAATAATAATAATAAACTAGACCAGTACATTTCCTGAAGAAAATGTGTGCTGCTTGACATGGCAAAATTCAGATCAGGCGCCAATACTTTCGATAGCCGAAAGCGTAGCGTGCCAATACTTTTGACAGCCAGAAGAGTGGGGTGCCAATAATTTTGACAGCTGACGGCGTAGGGTGCCAATTCTTTTGAGAGCTGGACGCCAATTCTTTTGAGAGCTGGAGTCACAGGGTGCCAATACTTCTGAGAGCTGGCCGTGTAGGGCGGAAATACTATGGAGAGCCAGCCATGCGGGGTGCCAGTACTTTTGAGAGTCGGCCAGATTGGGCGCCAATACTTTTGAGAGCCGGGCGTGTATGGAGGCAATTCTTTTAGAGCTGGTGGTGTAGAGTGCCAATTCTTTCGCAACTCAATGCAAGTCTATGGGAAATTTTCCGACTTTGCGCTTCCGTACCGGGAATGCCGACATTCCAATAACTTCCGTAATACACAGCACACCTCTGCTCAATAAGACGATCGATTTGACACCTCAACCGTCGATCTCTGACAAACGGTGTGGGACTAGTTTCGCACCGAAAAAAAAAGTGGAAGAAGAGGAATAATTATAATTATAATAAGTTTGCCAAATAACAATAGTAGTGCTTTTCAAGCACCATTAATTATAATAATAACTAGATCGGTACATTTCCTGAAGAAAATGTGGATGGTGCTCGCCATGGCAAAACATGAATGGGGCGAAAATACTTTCGAGAGCCGGACAGATATGGCACCAGCACTGTTAGAGCCGGCCGTGTAGTGCGCCATTATTCAATTCAATTTTATTTGTATAGTGCTTTTTACAATAGACATTGTCTCAAAGCAGCTTTACAGAAATATCAACACGGTGTACAGATATTAAAGGTGTGAATTTATCCCAACTGAGCAAGCCAGTGAGTGGCGACGGTGGCAAGGAAAAACTCCCTAAGATGTTTTAAGAGGAAGAAACCTTGAGAGGAACCCGACTCAGAAGGGAACCCGTCCTCATCTGGGTAACATCAGATAGTGTGAAAAAGTTCATTATGGATTTATATGAAGTCTGTATGGCGTTAAGAGCAGCCGTAGTCCCAGCAGTCTGGAATTAAAGAAGATTTGAGCTCCATCCAGAGGCAGAAAGGATCTGGATCTCTAGTATCCCCATAAATTCGTGTGGGGCTCGGTGAAAGGAGCGAGGGAGAAAAAAGATTATTATGACTGCGAAGTAGTAGAACAGAATCTAGTCAGGGTAGGCTTGAGTAAACAAATACGTTTTAAGCTTAGACTTAAACACTGAGACTGTGTCTGAGTCCCGAACACTAATAGGAAGACTGTTCCATAACTGTGGGGTTCTATAAGAGAAAGCTCCTCCCCCTGCTGTAGCCTTCACTATTCAAGGTACCGTCAGATAGCCTGCATCTTTTGATCTAAGTAGGCGTGGCGGATCATATAAAACCAAAAGGTCGCTTAGATATTGTGGCGCGAGACCGTTTAGTGCTTTATAGGTTAATAAAAGTATTTTATAATTAATGCGAGATTTTACTGGGAGCCAATGCAGTATTGATAATATCGGTGTGATATGGTCGTATCTTCTGGTTCTAGTTAGGACTCTAGCAGCTGCATTCTGGACTAACTGGAGCTTATTTATATTCCTACTGGAACATCCAGACAGTAAGGCATTACAGTAATCTAATGTAGAGGTGACGAATGCATGAACTAGTATTTCCGCATCATGTAGTGACAATATGTTTCTTATTTTAGAAATATTTCTGAGATGAAAGAAGGCTATCCTAGTAATATTATCTACATGAGCATCAAATTATAGGCTGGAGTCAATAATCACTCCAAGGTCTTTAACTGCTGCACATGATGAAACAGAAAGACCATCCAGAGTAACCATTTGATCAGAACGCTTACTTCTAGCTACACGTGGGCCTAATAAAAGTATTTCTGTTTTATCAGAATTAAGTAGAAGGAAATTAATTAACATCCAATGTCTAATGTCCTTTACACAATCCTCAACTTTACTAAGCTTCTGTCTGTCCTCTGGCTTCGCTGAAACATACAACTGCGTATCATCAGCATAACAGTGGAAGCTAATTCCATGTTTACGAATAATTTGACCTAGGGGTAGCATATATAAAGTAAAGAGCAGTGGGCCTAAAACAGAACCCTGTGGAACACCAAAAGTAACCTCAGTACGCATGGAGAATTCACCAATTACATCTACGAACTGATAACGATTGGTCAGATAAGACCTGAGCCAGGAGAGGACTGTTCCCTTAATACCAACAACATTTTCTAATCTATCAAGGAGAATAGTGTGATCTATAGTATCAAATGCTGCACTAAGGTCGAGTAACACAAGCAGCGAGACACAACCCTGATCAGAGGTCAGTAGAAGGTCATTTACTACTTTAACTAATGCTGTCTCTGTGCTATGATGAGGTCTAAATCCTGACTGATACATTTCATGAATGTTATTCCTATCTAAGTACGAGCATAGCTGCTTTGCTACAACCTTTTCTAAAATCTTAGAGATGAAGGGGAGATTTGATATTGGTCTATAGTTGGACAATTGAGACGGGTCAAGATCAGGTTTTTTAATCAAGGGTTTAATAACTGCTAATTTAAGTGATTTAGGTACATAGCCAGTGCTTAGGGAAGAATTGATTATATTTAGAAGTGGTTCAATTACTCCTGGACCAATCTGTTTAAACAAACATGTAGGTACGGGATCTAGTATGCAAGTTGATGAATTGGCTGAAGAGATTAATGTAGCTAGTTCGGTCTCTCTAAGCGGAGCAAAACACTCTAAACATTGATCTGATATTGCTACATTGTCATGTAATGGGTTTGTTACAGTACTGTCCAGTTTTAATTTAATGGCCTGTATTTCACGTCTAATATTTTCAACCTTATCAATGAAAAATTTCATGAAATCTTCACTGCTATGTAATGATTGAGTGTTTCTCTCTGCAGTGGTTTTATTCCTAGTTAATTTTGCTACTGTGTTGAAAAGGAATCTAGAATTGTTTTTGTTGTCTCCTATTAAGGTGGAGAAATAGATTTTTCTAGCATCGCCAAGAGATTTCCTATATTTCAGTAGGCTCTCCTTCCATGCTGTTTGAAATATCACCAGTTTGGTTTGACGCCATTTACGTTCTAATTGTCGAGTTGTCTGTTTTAAGGTTCGACTGTTCTTTTGGGATGTTTTTATTGAGTGTGCTGTCAGGCACAATTGTGTGGGAGTCAATAATGGGGCTGTCAGAGTAATTCACTGCAGCCAACAGCATTAGATTTGTGTAGGGATTTAAAAAAAAAAAAATTGGGGGTTTGAACACAATTTTTAAAAAGTGCTTAAATTTAATCCTAAAGAAATGTTTCTATACATGCTGCAGTCCACGTGTTTTTTATTTACTATTTTTTTTTATATACTGTTTCAGTATTTAGTAGACTTTGTTTTGTGAATAGCAATGGTTTTGTGTCTGAGTTGTCATGTTTTGAGTTTTGCCAAAACTTACTGCTTATTAGAGATGCCGAGCATCCAACCAGGAGCATGATTTTGGTTCAAAAATATTATTATTTGTAGTAGTAGTATAATATCAATCCCATGAGCTCTTTCACACCCATTCATCAAAAACTCCTTTGTAAGCCTGGGAAAATTATTATTTTGACTTCAGTCACAGAGCTTTCATTTACAGTGCTGTAGAAATGATCTTAACACGTGCATGTTTGTCTTAGTAGCCTGCGTGAGACTAGCTCGGGTTGGCATCTCTGGCGTTGTGTAAAGGCAGGCATCCTGCCCTTCCTCAGAGGAGCCGCACTGTTCTTCCACCATCTCAATGGAGTTCCCACTTTGCCTGAGCTTGACGGTAAGTGCTTCATTTTCCCCACCCTTCCCGCCCCATCACAAACTCACTTAGCTACATTTGACCCATGGGTTCCACCACATGTTGTTATCTGATTGAAAGTTGACCTGACCGTACACCTCTACAACTGACGTTAATTTAAATGAAGAGATTTACCATTTAATTTGTGAGGTGATTTATCAGATTGGCCACAAAGCTGAGTTGTCTCATCTAACCTGTTAAATGATTGAAACACAGTTCTGCCAAAACATGGAAACCTTGATCACTTGAACTTCACATGTACAGTGCATCCGGAAAGTAGTGACAGCGCTTCATTTTTTCCACATTTTGTTGTTACAGCCTTATTCCAAAATGGATTAAATTCATTATTTTCCTCAAAATTCTACAAACAATACCCCATAAAGACAACATGAAAGAAGTTTGTTTGAAATTAGGGCTGCACCATTATGGTCAAAACGATAATCCCGATTATTTTGATCAATATTGAGATCTCGATTATTTATCACGATTATTAATTGATTTTAGTGACAACATATTTTTTATTGCACTTTCACATTAAATTTTCTCATGCCACAATATAACACAAGTAGGCGTGAGAACTTGAGCTGATCAATTATGACAGACTTTAGGAACATAGTGTGAGCCATGACATTAATTTACCTTCTGATAAACTAAATAATATTTCCAGTTAGTTTTACAGACTGTTTCCAAAAAACAACCGTTAACCTGTTCCACCTTGTAAACAAATACAATAAACATCAGTGTTTGAAGTCTGCTCCTCTTAAATATATTTAAAGCTACACTATTAGACATTTTCCACTGTCATGGTTCTGGGCTGGAGTCGGTTTTCGAACCGTTCTGTGTGTATTGTGTAGATATCTGAATAATCTCATATAGGATGTACTGGCCCAAATTTAGCCTATTACCCAAAGACACTTAAAATTCAACATAGAAGCATATACTCACATCTGTAAACCCAGTTGAAGATAGAAAAAAAAAGGCACCAGCCATGAGTGAGAAGAAGCAAGGGTCCAGATTTTATTTCCACCACACGAGATCCACACCAATGAGAATTCTCAGAAGTGATCTGACACCCGGAGCTCAAGCTCCAGTATTTATACTCTATTTACACAGTAGATAACCAATATATTTCAGAAAGACTATGATATCAGTACCAATAGGGTTAAAAAGCTTTTATACTTCAGCTCTTATACTTCTCTGTGATTAATAAACCACAGTGTGTTACTCTTAAAAGATCTTAAAGTGTGAATCAAACCAGTCCTGTGAATTTTCAATAAAATTACATATTACTCATACTAGGTCTCACTCCTGTTTATTTCATGTAATTTTTATCCACAACAGTTGGGATTGGGTGAGTTCATTTACCCGTCAGATGCAAAGCGCTTTAGTTTAATGGTGTTCATTACTGATGCTCCGATCAGGATTTTTACAGCTGATACTGATCCAGATACCAATCTTTTTTATTTAAACTTTAATCAGGAGGTCTGTCATAAACAGTTACATGTAAGCTCTCTGCTCATGGTCACTGTTAATTGAAAAATAAACAAGCATAAAACATTTATTTTAAATATCCTAAAAACAATAGAGCCCTAATTAAAAGTGGATTAACACGAGCATGATCCATATTAGGAAAAAGGCTAATAGCTTTCTAAGGAAATAGATTTATCAGAAATCTGAAAATGGCTGTGCACCGACGCTCCCCATCCAACCTGATGGAGCTTGAGAGGTCCTGCAAAGAAGAATGGGAGAAACTGTCCAAAAATAGGTGTGCCAAGCTTGTAGCATCATTCTCAAAAAGACTTGAGGCTGTAATTGGTGCCAAAGGTGCTTCAAAGTATTGAGCAAAGGCTGTGAATACTTATGAACAACTTACAACGTACAACTTAACAATAGATGGTGATCTGTGTTATGTTGTCATTTGTGTGTGTTTATTAACCCTCGTTCTTACAAATGAGTAATAACGTGTTTGACAATATGAATGTTCTTTTGGGATGTTTTTATTGAGTGTGCTGTCAGGCACAATTGTGTGGGAGTCAATAATGGGGCTGTCAGAGTAATTCACTGCAGCCAACAGCATTAGATTTGTGTAGGGATTTATTTTTATTTTTTTTGGGGTTTGAACACAATTTTTAAAAAGTGCTTAAATTTAATCCTAAAGAGATGTTTCTATACATGCTGCAGTCCACGTGTTTTTTATTTACTATTTGTTTTTTTATACTGTTTCAGTATTTAGTAGACTTTGTTTTGTGAATAGCAATGGTTTTGTGTCTGAGTTGTCATGTTTTGAGTTTTGCCAAAACTTACTGCTTATTAGAGATGCCGAGCAAAGGTGCTTCAAAGTATTGAGCAAAGGCTGTGAATACTTAAAACATGTGCTTTTTTTTGTTTTTTTATTTTTCATAAATTTCATACTCATTAAAAGATTTCAAACAAACTTCTTTCATGTTGTCATTATGGTGTATTGTTTGTAGAATTTTGAGGAAAATAATGAATTTAATCCATGTGGGAATACGGCTGTAACATAACAATGGGGAAAAAGTGAAGCGCTGCGAATACTTTCCGGATGCACTGTATATAGTATATTGTATGTAGTGAAACTGATCTTCTGGGAAGTGCTGTGTGCATATGTGTCTGCCTCCTAACCTGCTCCAGCTCTATTATAATCACCAGGAGCTTCTGGATCCCCTGCTTCAGGGGTAAGAAACTTCATAACTGAGCCGAGAAATGACAGGTTTTCTGTGAATGCTGATGATGCCATATCATGTGTACACATCATTGATTGTTTTGTAATGGGTTGAGTGTGTTGTGTCCATTTGTCCTGCAGGTGGTGCTCACATCCAGGCATGCAACAATGTCTCCAGTCACCTGAAACCCTTATAAGGTGATCATTCTTTGTTCTTACCTATAGCCTTCTGAACTTTGCTTTGAAATGGTGGTTTTAACCCCCTTACCCCGTATAGCGGCTTTACAGCGTAAATGTTATCTGCGTGAGGCCGGTGTACTGGCATTGCTCTGCTATGATTCCTTACTTATTTAATTATAATTTTTTTACCTGGAAGGTTGAAGTCATGACATCACGACGTGATTACAACATTACGCTGTCATTACAATGAAGATGATCCAAGCGTGAATATTGGTGTAATAGTAGAAGTGAACTAAAAATGCCAAAGTGAAAAGCTAATCGTGTTCCAGCTAAAGTTACACCTACAGTGAACACAGGAACACAGGGGGGGGGGGGGGGGGGGGGGGGGGTTTCTAGATAGAGCGAGGATTCTAGATAGTGACAGCAGTGAAAGTTCAGGCGATGTTGAAACCGAAACTGATAGTGATGCAAACTCATGATTCAGACCCTGATCCGTCTTCATCTTCAGCATCAACCAGTGCGACTGACACTGCAGGGGTCTGGAGTCATAACCTGACCATCTCTGTGTATTCGTGAAAACACTACCTGCTGGTCTGATTATCACCAGAAAGTTTACTTTTGGCGCTAAAATGCATTTATTCAAAGGCATTGACCACGCTGACACTTGTATAGTATTTTTAAATGAGTAGAAGGATTTTAGCGAGCATTTTTCATAACTTCTCTAGTTAAGAATTGTGCTCTAAGTGGAGTAAAAACACTGAAGTGCTTCATTTTCAAAGTAATATTACACAAATACATTATAAGTTTTTTCTAAAGGCCTAAAAATGTTGATTTGATTTTGGCCCAGGAACTCAGGGTTGGCGTGCTGTTTCTCTGGGGAATATAGGGTTATGGGACATAATACTGTGGGAACTTAGGGGTAAGAGGGTTAAGACTGTATGGTTTCAGTGTTTTTTTTTTTGTTTGTTTTTTTTGTGTAGTTTTCCTCGGGAATCCAATAATCTAATTGATTTACCAGAGGATTACTGTGCACTGATCAACCAGGCTTTCAGCTTCACGTGAGTGTGTGTACTCTGAGTTGCATTCATTTATACCCAGTATGTGCTTAATAGAATAGAATTCTGGTGGACATCTCTAGTTATTGCTTTTGTGTTTATAACCTCCATTGTTTTTGTAGCTGTCCTAAGTCAGATGGAGTTAAGTCTTGAGCTCAAACTCTGTGCTTGGTGTGTGGCACGATGCTGTCTTCTCAGAGCAGCTGCTGCCAGACTGAGCTGGAGGGTGAGGACGTTGAAGCGTGTACTGCACACACCTTTGTTTGCTGAGCTGGTGTTAGCATCTTCCTCAGGAAGATGGAAGACACATCTGTGTTGATTGCCATGTCTTATAGGTGCATTGCCTGTTTATATCAGGGCTGGGCATTGGTGTGAATTAGTCAGCAATAATCCCTCACACATGGGTTACTTATTTTGTTAAGGAAGCTGTAAAGCTACTAAATAAGAAAAATAACAGCAGCTTGCTAAAAATACTCCAAATAACACTTTAATTTGAAGTTCCATAATAAACTATTTATAAGCAAGGAATACAGTTTATTATTGAAAGAGGATGTAATAATCAATTAACTGGTCAAATATTAATACATAACAGGCATCGTCCAAAATGTTTAAAAAACTTTTCATCATTTATTAATACATGACTTCTTATACTAGTGGGACTCCACCCTGTCCTAGAAACACTCCATCCTACACAGTTTCAAGCTTCCTTTCCCCCCAACACTCAACATCTCAGTAATCCAGCAATAGGCCTGGAGTTGAGACATTCCTGCTGAATTAACATTTATGGTTGTGAATATACAGCATTTGTAGGTATTGTCAAGTCCTGGCTTGCAGTACATGAGCCTCTGCTGTCTTTTACAGGGTGAGGGAGAATCAGGTTCTTTTCCTGTACCTCGATGACTATGGAGAACTGTCCAAGGGCTCAGGTGAGAACTCAAACAAGATACTCAACGTGCCTTGTAAAATTTGTGTTTAAACCACTGTTTATATCATTCTCTTTCCCTCCCAGATGGAGGAACATGCTACACAAAGATTCAGACTCTCTGGCGCCAGCACAACATCACAGAGGAGATGGGTCATGCACAGGAAGCTAATCAGACTCTGGAGGACATTGACTGGGAGATCCTGGATATTCTTGGCTAATGCAGAATCTAAACTAACCAGGGATCTGCACATTTACCTAGAAATAGTGCAGAATCTTGAACATCAATTATTGAAAATGTTGAACATTTCCTTTTTTTTTTTTTTTACATTTCAAAATTCTAAAAACTTGTTTATTTCTAATTTTAAATAAAAAAAATTCTTAATCAAAATAGACAAATGTCATATTCTGAGATATTTCTAAAAGAAGTTCAGTGATCCATAACTAATGGATGCTGTAATGTACAACTGTTCTGAGCACATTTTCTGTTTTTCACTTGCAGCCTACAGCCAAAATCCCCAGTACTGACTGAACACATCAAATGCTGAGTTTACTTTTACAGTCTTGAATTAACACCTCTGCTAACTGCGTCATCACCTACAGTGCTGAACTGACAGTTTACTTAACAGCCATAATGCTCACTGTTTACAATACGAATTAAAGATTATATAAACCCTGGAATTGTGAATTAAGCACACGTTTGGTTAAAAGATGGTGAAAAAAATAATTGGTTTATCACTCGTTGGTTTTGTAAATAAGGCTTGGTGAAAATTAGGTTTAAGCTCTGTTTGTGCCACAGGCTATATACCTTTCCTCTAATTTGTTTTCACTGGATGTGTACTGTTTTACAATCTAAGGGCTTTGTTTGCATCTATAATGATTACACGGATAAGACATGTTTACCGTTTACCACTTTCCTTTTTTTTCTCTCTCCTTTTTGGATATACCAGTTAAATATGTCACGGTTTAGTCAACTGTAACTCTTTTTGTTCCTGATTGTTTGAAATCAGTTAATAAACTGTGTTTTTAATATTTTATTTCGTTCATTAGATTATAACTGTGATTGTGAGACATTTTTGCTGTTTGTTTCTTTAGTTTGGAGATTCCCCTTATGTCTCTCTTAATCACACACGGACAAAAAACAAATGTCAGAAATGTTTTACTAATTATTGACCAGCATGCAGGGATGCAAGGAATAAGTTGTTAGACATAACTTCAGTAAGCACTCATGCTGAATGAATAAACACAAACACGCGCGTCACCGGAAAGCCTCGACCATTACAGCTCTGAGACAAACACGGAAGAAACTAAAACTCTAGCTAAAGCGCTACACCAATTAAATAGCAGCTCGTCCAGGAGCTCCACCAATTAGAGCGTAGCTGCGTTTGTTCGCGAGTTCCGTCTGGAGGTGAAAAGCAACCTTAACGCTAATTACTGCCCCCAAGCGTCAATGCAGTTACTCAACACTCCCACACATTACAGCAGGGGTGTAAAAGATTTTAATGACTTTTTTTTTGCAGTAACCTTGGCACCATTTTCAGATCCTTGATGTCAGCTCATCAAGGAACGTTACAAGGAGAGCTGTATTATATGATCTAAGACTAGGTCTGCATCCCACCACACTATTTCCAATATAGCTCCACACATGGAGCAGTGTTTAGATTTTGTGCTGAAATAAACTGGAATTAGCTCCCAGTCGATATTAAATGTGCCACAGATGTAAGTATCTTTAAATCTAGATTAAATAAAATTTTTTATGTGCATACACATAATCTAGGCTTGCACTTTATGTTCATATTGCACAATATTCTTTGCACTATGATTTATGAATTGTATTTTATTTCATTTAGACCTTTAAGGAGTATTACTAATTTTTTTAAATTTCACACTCCTTTCAGTCTAACTTCGCATTTGCTTCACTTTCGGTTTACACTCACATCACTTTCGCTTCTCTTTTGTTGCTGTCAGATCCTAATGTGACTGAGATCATTAAAAGTGTCTAATTAAAGTCAGAATGACTTCCCCCTTTTCCAATAAAATAAAAAGTCACACATACTTGTTCAATCAGCTTAAAAAAACAGTTTTGCCCCGGAGGGCAGGGCATTTCCCACAAACTGAAACTGACTTTTCACCAAAAAGCCGCTGCATCTTATCCTTCTGCTACTAAAAGAAAGCAGTTTTTAGTGTGAAATATGAGCTCATTAGGTTTAAAACCATCCTGATGACAAAAACATCTCAGAATGAGAATCACACTCAATGACAAACCAGCGGAAAGCATCGAGTGATCAACTTTACACCAAACATAATGGAGAGTTTCATATTTTTAATATTAAACATTTAAATATTTAGATATTTTAACATTTTGAATGGTTATATTTTGTCTCTTCATTATTAAACAAACATACATTGTGTTTCAAACATATGCAGTTCGGTGTCTTATTCACTGCATGGCTTTTTATTACGTAATAGTAAATTAATTGGTTTAGAAGTTTCCAAATTCTGATGTCACCCTGGTAACTCTGCTGTTCAACCAAGCTTCTCCCTTGTTCTTGTTTTTTTGTCCTGGTGATTTGGATGTGTTTGCCACCTACACGCAACTGGCCTTTGCAGGTGAGGCAAACAGGATATCCACTACACTACAGAAACCACGGACAGTGAAGCTGTTTGGCTGTTGACCATGGTCTGCTGATGAGAAACGCACATACTTAAACTTTTGTTCACCAGAGTTGAATTGCACAACGTGGCATTGGTGGTATAGTGGTGAGCATAGCTGTCTTCCAAGCAGCTGACCTGGGCTCGATACCTGGCCCATGCATGGATTGAAATCAGTAGCTACTTGCGGTACTTTATGGTAGGTGGCACAGAATGAAGCAATCACCTCCCTGAAAATAAATTGGTCAACAGAATGTGCCATAGGCTTCCCTGCAGATCTCCTAGAACTCTTCCTGCTTCCCACTTGTATTGATCGTGGTTCTTTGCTGTTTGTTAACACATCATTATCCATCAGGGCACATTTGACCTGTGAACAGGGGCGAAAATGTAAGAAAATGCGGCTTCTCCGTGTCTGTCTTTTGTTAGCGACAAGCTAGCATGCAAACTGTGATGAGAGGTGTACATTTTCCACAATCAGCCATCTATATAGTCAATGTTTTATATTTAATAAGCAATTATGTGTATATGCTGATTGGTCTTAAGCAGCGTTGTCCAATCTTCAGCTTTTGGTTCCAATCTAGCAGGAGCCACACCTGATTCCAATTGCTGGATCCGCCGATCTTGGCTTTCAATAGACTAAAGTGTGGCTTCTGCTTGGTTAGAATGACAACCTGCAAACACACTGGCCCATTCTGGAAAAGACTGGACAACCCTGATCTAAAGCAAATAACCACTGAGGTAAGTGCCACTTTGTGAGTTCTGAATCCCTCATGCCGACTCGACGTCACTCGACGAACGGGGAAGGAACTGGTAGATCAGAAGACATCCCACGGTTGATGAATGGCAATTTCAAGTCGAGGGTTTTCCCGCTTGGAGGTGGGGAATTACAAGTTGCAACCTCGAGTCAAGCGCATCATTACTCTTGTCTTCTTGTTGAAGGAAAGGGCCAGGCTTCCATATTCAGTGGAAAAGCAGAGACTGCCTGTGATTTTGCAAGCAGCTGTTATCTGCCTTGCTACAAAAGCTCAATGGAAGGGAAACCGCTCCCAGCCTTTTCCGGGCGTAGACCTCTTGGTGATAGGTGAACTTGGTGACCAGTACTTTACGGAAAATTTTCTTATTGTCTTATTGAGCAATGAAAGAGCCAGGCGTTGTCAAGGTGATGACAACCGTTCAGTCATTAAAGCAAAGTTCTCACTTGTTTCGGTACAGTTTCAAACCAGGGACCTTTTGCGTGTGGAGTAAACATGATAACCACTACAGTACAGAAACCATGACAGGTGCCACCCTTGGCGGTTGCCTATGGTCTTCTGATGAGAAGAGCACATCCTTAAACTTTTGTTCACCAGAGTTGAATCACCCAGTGTGGCATTGGTGGTATAGTGGTGAGCATAGCTGCCTTCCAAGCAGTTGACCTGGGTTCAATTCCTGGCCAATGCACAGATTGTAACTTGGAGCTTCTTGTGTTAATTGGCACAAAAGGAAGGACTCACCCAACTGACAATAAGTTGGTCAACAGAATAGGCCTCCTATGACTCTTTCTGCTTCCCACTGGAATTCTTAGTGCTCCCTTTGCTGTTTGTACACACATCATTATCCAACAGGGCACGTTTTACAGGGGTGAAAATGTAAGAATGCTTAAGATTCATAATAAGCTTACGATATGTATTGCTTTCTTCCAATGTTCATAGAAACCTCTTCACGGCTAAAGCTGCAGAGATGGAGGTTGAGGGGACCATGAAGAGGTGGCTCCAGCTGGCATCAGATCGAGAGTGCGGGCGCAAGAGAAGACTTTTGAAAACTTTTGAAAAAAGAAGGTATTTAGAGTGTTTTAACTGTGGTGTCTTTGTTAATTTGTTAAAATGTTCATATTATAGTCTATTTTTGATTGTTTATAAAAGTCCTTGCTGTTTTTAAATGGTTGAATTTTTTTTGTGTGTGTGTGTGTGTGTGTGTGTGTGTGTGTGTGTGTGTGTGTGTGTGTGTGTGTGTGTGTGTGTGTGTGTGTGTGTGTGTGTGTGTGTGTGTGTGTGTGTGTGTGTGTGTGTGTGTGTGTGTGTGTGTGTGTGTTGGTAGCTGGGTGGGTATACAGTTGCGGTCGGAAGTTTACATACCACTTGCAGTATCTACAAAATCTTAATACTCTTAACAAAATAAGATTGATCATAAAAATCCTAAGTTTCTTATTTAGTACCGCCATGAATAAGCTATTTCACATAACAGATGTTTACATATAGTCCACAAGATAGTAGCTGAATTAATCAAAATTACCCCATTCAAAAGGTTACATACGTTTGATTCTTAATACTGTGTGTCATTACCTGAATGATCCACGACTCTTTTTATGTGTTATGATAGTTGTTCATGAGTCCCTTGATTGTCCTGAGCAGTTAAACTGCCCACTGTTCTTCAGAAAAATCCTCCAGGTCCTTCACATACTTTGCTTTTACTGCATATTTTAGCCCTTTCCAGTAGAGGTTATATGATGTTCCGATCCATCTTTTCACACTGAGGACAACCGAGGGACTCGTACACGACTATTCCAAAAGGTGCAAACATTCACTGATGCTCAAGAAGGTAACAGCATGCATTAAGAGCCTGGCTGTAAACGTTGTAAACAGGATGATCATGTAAATTTTTTTGTCTTCTGGGATACTTCTTCTATGCTGTATTAACCATCTTTTTGTAATAAACCTTTTTCACCTCAGAGGACGAGTCTGCGAGTGTTGTCTAATTTCACAACTAATCACAACTCAGTTTTTATATTTTTTTATTTTATTTTTAAGAAAATAATTAAAATTCAATAACCTTTTGACTGTATGAGGTACCCGTAAATGAGAAAAAACATAGTACTACTTTCATAAAATGTACACATAAAAATGTGCAGCTTGATGGTAATTATAGTAATGTATAGTAATTCTGAGTCTTGAACAGTAAACTCTCAAGTGTCATTGTCATGTCACAGCAAACCAGCGACTCCGTTTCCCAGAATGCACCTCAGACTACAAACATGGCAAACACAAACTACAACTCCAAACCAACACACCGACATTGTTAACCTTCTCCAGAATACTAATCAGACAAACCTGTTACCAATGAACCTACTACATTAGAGAAGGAAATACTGGATGTGAAGTGCAGTAGTGCTAGTGTGTGTGAATAGACTATCAGTTTAGATACTGACCCTGAACACTACCAACATGCAGTGCTTTCTTGGGGTGGTGATGAAGTTGGAGTTGAACCGGTAAGAAAGATATTAGAGAGAGGCTTCCTTACACTCCTGAGGATGTTCAATTAGAACCTGCACCAAACTCCCCTGATTCAAGTCATCAGCTAATTAAGCGGCCTGCACGAGCTCAGGTGGGTGCTTTAGAGCAGATAAAACACCAAATGTGTTAGATAAGAGTTCAGAGCCTGTGTTCTAGACACATGATTTAGAGTGGAGACTTAGGCTTAGACCTGAGCTTTGGAGTTATTCTGATTATAGGTTTCAGTGAGGAAGTGACTGAAGTTAAGGAGAGGAACTGTAAATAAAATTATAGTCTTTCTGAGTAATCAGAATAAGGCTATATTATTGTTACCGGGGGGAAAAAAAAAGAAACTCATAGTAGTGCTGATGAAATACATATACATGACAAAAACTGCTAGGAAAAAGAACTCAGAACATTTGCTTAGCCTAATACGTTTTTTTTTTCTATCTGCACATAATTATTTTAGCAGTTGCTTTTGCAATAAAAAGACTTAAAGTCGAGGGTCCCTGTAAGTATCTACGGAGAGAGAGAGAGGAGCAGTGCACCATTGACATCATGTACAGAGTTAGCATGAAGGTGTGATTGACAGTTTTTAGAAATCACTTCCTAATCCTATGCTAAGATGAATACTACTAAACTACTACTCTAATAATAATAATAACAATAAGGAAAAGAAGAAGAAGAAGAAAGATAGATTAAAGGGTGAGGAGTAAAATCAATATAAAGTGGGGCTGTTTTGTCTTCAGCAAGAATATCTAGTGCCAATAAGTAATTTGTCAACAACATTGTATATACCTAGTGCCTGGTAATCAACCTCCTCACCTGGTGAGAGGACAGTCCACTCATCCTGACATTTCACACAGTATGAATAATAATAACAAAAGGAAGTAAAGCTAAATGAATGTTTTAACTGAGAGTAATTCTTTGTACCCATATTTCCAACTGTATAGTAGATTGCACACAGTTTTTGCTTGTTACGTTTAGACCCGAGGGGATTACAAACTTCAAAAGCACCATCGTCATTGCACCATCGCAAATGCTGAGGATCATCAGCCATAGTCCGTTGTAATACAGTGTCTTTATGCTTTTGGTAAATATGACATCTAAAGGACTCATACTTTGAAAAGGTCCTCTGACAGTCATTAAGACCACAAGTTATTGAAAAAATTGCCTCATGTGCATGAATGAGACCAATGTGCTGGATTAATTTGACAATCGTTCTCCGAGAGCATTTAGGACAACAGAATAGACGAGGCATTTTTGGCAGATATTACTGTAAGAGGTTGATTACTCTGGTAACTGGAGTAGGTAGAGGCTTGTCACCATCCATAGTAAGTTTCAAAACATATTGCTGAAGAAAAATCAGAGTGTTCTTCAAATGAGATGGATATGTTGAATTGAAGACAAAATAAGCACAAAATGAAGTAAGAGCCCTTTCATCCACAGCACTAGCACAGCAGAACTCTATCCCATCGACTTTGATGAATGCAGTGACTCTTCTTGTAAACACAGTTTTGCAGTCAGTGACTTCTGGTACTTGCAGCAGTAACAGCAGACTTTCTATGCCAGCGACCCGCCTTCGAGCCTCAGCTTCATTAACTGTTTTTTTTAAGTATTGGGTTTTTTTTAACTGTAGAAGTTCACTACAACTGTAGAAGTTGTAGAATAAATTCCCCATGAACAACACTGACTGGAGCATATGCCAATTAGAAAGACTAAGTTGATGCACTAATAGCAAGTTATTGTCATCCATTCATATAAATCCAACAATTATGTTTTTCACTATTTAGCTGTCTTTTTACTTTAAGGATCTAATAAACTGCATATATGAAATGATTTTATTTACAAGTATCATGTTTGTGATTTTAGGTTATTCGTCATTTAGTACAGCTTCTGACCATTAAATCAAAACAGACTTGTGATTTGATGACATAATGCTTATTTATTTAGAAACATAAGTACCTAAATACAAACATGCTAAATACTTTATATTTTTATATATAAATAACCAGGTGAAAAAGAAGACAACCTTCCAATTGTGAAACTGGTTATTAAAGCCCTTAATTAAGTGTATTGTCCATGCAGTATGCACAGATGTCCTTCTCATCTAGGGATAAAATGTTCCGCTGGCCCTTTAAGAAGCAGGAATGTGAGTTCCCGTTCTGCCCAGGAGTATCGCGAGAGTTCACCTGCGAGCAGCGCGATTTACAACGCGATGCAGGTGCTTCTTATGAAGTTTGAGAACCGGGAAGTTCTTGTGCATGAAGCAAGACTTTAAGTTTAAAGTCACAATGGAGCCACTGAGCAGTGAGACTAAGCGTACTCGTCAGGCTTACATCTGAAGACCAAACATCTGTTGTGAAGTTCATCGCGGAGTGGTTATGAAGGAGCTCGTGAATATGATCTGTCATACGGTTGTATAACTCCGGTAAGCAGACGAATGTGAAATAACGCCGCCTCGGTAAAGTGTAGCGAGACTCAAGGTGTTTTTCCAGTCGCTGAAATCCCATGTCCTTCACTACAGAGCATGGTTGATCATCAAGCGCCATAAACTCCAATACTTTCTGAGTAATTTCTAGAGTTTTTGTGCTGTCAGATTATCAAATGTTTTTAAATTATCGATAGATGAAAAATAGCCTTTCGGTATTGGCCGATACATCGGTGCATCTCTAGTTAAAACCAAGAATATAATGGTTAATTGCATATTTCATTTTAATTGACCCCCTCTTTTTTTTTTTACTGAAGCAGCCTTATATGGTCTTGCATGTGTACAAATATTATATTTGTATGTGTATGTTGCATTTCCTACTGTCGATAAGGAAAGAGAAAAGGAGACAGACTTATATTCTTGGTTGTACAAAACCACGCTGTTACTTCAATTCAGTTCCATTTTATTTGTATAGCGTTTTTTACAATAGACGTTGCCTCAAAGCAGCTTTACAGAAATGTATAAACACGGGATACAGATTTTAAATGTGCGACAGTCAACACTGGAACCAGCACCAGACAGGTCATTACAAAATTATGGATGGATGGAATGTTAGAAAAAGAGCAGTAAAAAAGTCAATGTAATGCTCACTTCATTTGGAAGTCATTTAGGAGAAAAATATCTTGGTGCTGCAGTGCAAGATGACGAGATAACTTCATCTAATATCCAAAATGTTGCTGGTGGCACATATCATTATTTTGGTATTCTTAAAGCTTTGTCCAAAACAATGGAAAGAATCTGGTCTTATGTTCTAGAGAAGTATGAATCCGAACTTCAACTGAACATGGAAGGCTTACCACTGTTTAAAAGTTCGTCTTTGTAATTTTGGCCCATTATAGGGTTACTGCAGGGTTATACTAAGAAACCAGTTGTCATTGCTCTGTTCTGTAGTAAATCAAAGCCAACATCACAAACTGATGAATTTGAAAGATCTAGTCAGTGAACTGCAAGGGTTAAGCAAGGGATTTGCCATAAATGGGAAGCAATTTTTCCTAAAAGTCGCATCTATCCTGTGTGATGCTCCAGCTAGAGCTTTTATAAAGGGAATTAAATCACATACTGGTTATTCAGGTTGTGACAAGTGCATCCAATCTGGTGTGTACATCAACCATAGAATGACCTTTCCTGAGATCAACAGCCCGTGTAGGACTGATGAGTCTTTTATCAACATGTCTGATGAAGACCATCATACTGAAACATCTCTTTTAAAAGCTGCAGGAATTGGCATGGTATCATGCTTTCCACATGATTACATGCACCTTATTTGTCTTGGTGTTATGTGAAAACTGCTGGACTTATGGCTTGCTTCAGGCCCTTTATGTTGTCATTTGTCTGCTCGCCAAAGTGTTGTAATCTCAGACACACTTGTTAGCTTGAGATGTTATATTCCTGAGGACTTTGCTAGGAAACCCAGGCAATTCTCAGAAAGACTGAGGTGGATAGCAACAAAATTGCGACAGTTTCTGTTATACACAAGTCCAGTGGTTCTTCTTGATGTGCTGTCAGAACCAATGTACAGCAATTTTAATTATCTGTTGCTATCCTTATACTCTCCAATCCACTCTTTGTATAATTCTTAATGACTTTGCTCACAGTTTGCTAGTGTCATTTGTAAAGCATTTTAGTGAGTTGTATGGTCCTGAATTTGTTAGCTACAATGTACATGGGCTAACCCATCATTCTGAGGATGTCAAAAAACATGGAAGCCTTGACTTCTTGTCTGGGTTTCTGTTCGAAAACTTCCTGGGATAAATACAATTTTTTTTTGAGAACTCCACACCATCTCCTATAACAGGTTATACGGCGACTTTCAGAAATGGACTGTTCCATGGTAACTGCTGAACATTTGGATATGAAAATTGTGGATATGAAAACAACATGAAAATGGCCCAATTCCACCGGATTTTAATAAAGTTGACCAGTTCCAGGAGGTTGTTCTAGGTAGCACTAGAGTTAATCTATCATGTATGGGAGAAAACTGTAGGAATTGGAGGCTGCTTTGGTGTAGTAATGAATACTTTCTCCTGACATTGAAGAATAAAGTGCTTAAAACACTTATCTAAATGAAAAGCATACAGCACCTAGAAGTCCCATTCAGTCTCCCAACCAAGTACTAACCAGGCCCAACTTTGCTTTGCTTCTGAGATCAGGCTTTGTCAGAGTGGTATGGCTGTAAGCAACAGATGCCACCAAATGGGGCCTATTTAAATAGTATAAGCAAACATCTGACTGACTGATTGATTGATTTTCCTTCATTTCTACACAATCTGTCTGACTGTGGATTGGTGGAGTCCAAGCACTTCTTCAAATAAGACAGGGTGCTCACTCACACCTGATTGTCATCCCATTGATTGAAAACACCTGACCCTAATTTCCCCTTCAGACTAACTGCTCATGCAGACGCCAACAGTGTCTGCACCATGCACACTTCCTTAACAGAATGCGCTTAAGCAAGGTCTTTACAAGAAAAATAGCTCACGCGTATGAAATTACATCCCGGTGTGTGGAGCAAAAAAGAGGTTTCGGTGCAGGTTCTTTGCCCCTGTCGTCTGGACTGCGAAATGCATTCTGCGTTGACGGACCTCCAGAGACGCAAGAGCCTTAAAAGGCTCTGCCAAAAAGGCAAGAGCCTTTTTGGAAGCTGTGGCCAAAAAGCATTGAAATACAGCTCACGGTTGTGAAACACGTAGCCACAGTGTTAGCTTTTCACATTTCTCCACCCTCTCTAGTGCTAGCTCAGGGGCCTGTACAAAGCTTCCCGTTTGTAGGCGTGAGACAGACTGCAACAAATATTTCAAAAAAAGCCAGATATTGCTGGAAAGAGGAGGCAAAGTGACAAGCTTTTGCCATGAGGATGGGATTCGAACCCACGCGTGCAGAGCACAACGGATTAGCAGTCCATCGCCTTAACCTCTCGGCCACCTCGTCTATACGAATGAGGGTTTCATGTTCACTGACTAGATGACTGCTTCTCAAATAGATTTGATTCAAGTCTTGAGGTATGAGCTGTGCCGTCATATAAACTGAAGGGTGACGATGCGGCGAGACGGCCCAAAGGTCTCACGGAACGGGACAAGTCCATAGTCGAGCCGTCGCAATGCAGTCCAATCCTTGGGCGGCTAGGTACCGACTACCTATGGACTGCCCATCTCAGCGAGTTAAATTTCTTTGGAAAATGTAACTTTTACCCGTGACCCTGAGTAGGATTACACGGTATAGAAGATGGATGGATAGAAATGTAACTTTTATCCTTACCTGGATATACACAACGACTGTGGAAAAGGGGGGCATGAATTGAGACGTTTGTGAGGCAGCATGCTACATGGTGTATAGCATGAAAGCGTGGGAAAAAAAACCTGCGTAAAGCCTTCGGAGACAAGGCATCACCCACCATAAGCTAACTACCCTGGCAGCGGTGGGATTTGAACCCACGCCCCCGAAGAAACTGGAGCCTAAATCCAGCGCCTTGGACCACTCGGCCACACTACCCCCAGGCTGGTGTGGTGGTAAACCCGTTCGTGGTAAGAAGGTGACCGGGTCATTCCGCCGGACAACAAGAAATCTGGCATGGGCGCGACAAATGGGCTGTTGTGAGACTCAGGTGCCTTTCGCTTAACCAGCTCTGCCGGAGACATCTAACCCTTTCCAGCTGAAGACAGAGCTAAGGCGTGGTCTTTTGGACGCGATTCGTCTAGGCTTAAGACCCCATGGTCCACGGTCACATCGGTAGTGTTTGCGGAAGAGCTCTTCTGCTATGACCTTACATCCCACTTACGGTGGTGCTTGAAAGTTTGTGAAGCCTTTAGAACTTTCTATACATCTTAATTACCGGGACCTAAAACATCATAAGATTTTCACACAAGTATTAAAAGTAGATAAAGAGAACCTAATTAAAGAAACCAGACATAAATATTACACATGGTCATTTAGGCAAATGTTAATGTTCATGAGTCCACCATAATGAGTACACTGAACAACAATGGTGTGCATGTCAGGATTGCAAGGAGAAAGCGACTGCTTTCCATAAAGAACATTGCTTCCTGCATGCAGTTTGCTAAAGATCACATGGACAAGACACAAGGCTACTCGAAAAAACGTTTTGTGGACAGGTGAGACCAAACTAGAACTTTTTGGTTTAAATGAGAAGGGTTATGTTTGGGGGAAGGAAAACACTGCATTCCAGCATAAGACCCGTATCCCATTTCTGAAAAATGGTGGTGGTAGCATTACAGTTTGGGCCTGTTTCGCTGCATCTGAGCCAGGACGGCTTGCCATCATTGATGGAACAATGAACTATGAATAATACCAGCAAATTCTAAAAGAAAATGTCAGGACATCTGTCCGTAAACTGGATCTCAAGAGAAAGTGGGCCGTGCAGCAAGACAGCAACCCTAAGCACACAAGCCGTTCTACCAAAGAATGGTTAAAGAATAATAAAGTCAATGTTTTGGAATGGCCAAGTCAAGGTCCTGACCTTAATCCAATAGAAATGCTGTTGCTTAGAAGTTACCCTGGGATCCATTGTGACCTCGTGGACAATTACATGTCTTGCTCTTGGAGTGATCTTTGTTGGTTGACTACACCTGGGGAGGGTAACCATGCTCGTGAATTTCCTTCATTTGTACACAATCTGTCTGACTGTGGATTGGTGGAGTCCAAACACTTTAGAGATGTATTTTTTTTTTTTTAACTTTTCCAGCCTGATGAGCATCAACAACTCTTTTTCTGAGATCCTCACAAATTTCCTTTTTTCATACTATAATACACTTCCACAAACATGTGTTGTGAAGATCAGACTTTGATAGATCCCTGTTCTACATATGAGCTCACTCACACCTGATTGTCATCCCGTTGATTGAAAACACCTGACCCTAATTTCCCCTTCAGACTAACTGCTCATGCAGATGCCAACAATGTCTGCACCATGCAGACTTCCTTTACAGAATGCGCTTAAGCAACGTCTTTACAAGAAAAATAGGATCCAAACCCACATGGGCTGATTGGCAGTTCATCACCTTAACCTCTTGCTGACATAGCTCACACATATGAAATTACATCCCGGTGTGTGGAGCAAAAAAGAGGTTTCGGTGCAGGTTCTTTGCCCCTGTTGTCTGGACTGCGGAATGCGTTCTGCGTTGATGGACTTCCAGAGACGCAAGAGCCTTACAGCAGCTGTGACCAAAAAGCATTGAAATACAGTTCACGGTTGTGAAACATGTAGCCACAGTGCTAGCTTTTCACATTTTTCCATCTCTCTCAAGGATATTCAGCTGGCCTGCCATATTTGTGGAGAACGCGTTTAAACGACAACTCCGTCTAATATACACAAAGGCTCTTTTAAGAGTCACTTCACTTCATTCTTGTTGCAATGTAATAATGTATGATACATTACCTTAATCTTTGAAATTTCAACTAACATTAGAAATACATTTCTATTCTCATCACTGCTCCTACACAGCAAATTGAGCAGAGTTAAATTTTTGGTGTTTATGAATAGAATCAATCTAGCTCTACTTGGAATTGATCTAACTCTGTATGTTGTCTAATCTGTTAGATTTCACACTGTACCATGAAACAGTTGGTGTCAAAATGGAGTGTTATAACTGTTTTCTAGAAATCAACTCTGATAGTGTCACCCCTTTGGTGGAACGCACCATTAGGAGTGACTGACCTAGATCAGACTGAGCGACTTTCCAGTATCGGCAGAAGATGGTCGGTGAGGATGCATCATCTTCAGTCCTGGATTTGTTCACTCGTTTCCTTGCTGTATCTGGATTGGTAAGAAAATATTTAGCTTTGGAAGTAGTTTTGAAAAGGAAATGACCTTCTCTGTAGTTATTAAATGAGTTCACTGGTACAGCAGAGAAAGGAGTTGTTCAATGATCACCATAACAACAACAGGCCGGTCCAAACTGAGAAATTCAACGTTCTAATCTTTTATATCCCAAATGTATCCATAAATAACACAGCAGATCTTAATTTTTAGTATTTGACCTTTCATCCATTTATGTCCGTTATGTTTAAACCTGTATAAACCTTCTTTATAGATCGACCAGGATTTCTCCATGATGTTTGCTGACGAAGTGTCTCAGAAGTTCCTGGCAAAGTGGTGAACATTCTTCAAGCCAAAAATCATTGCAGACTGCAAGACTCTTAAGAATATGGGCGAGCTGCTGTCAGGAACTGAACCTGAATCTGAGGATTACAATGGTCAGTATAAACTGTTTTGTATTTTAAAAATGTTCCAGTCTTTAAAAAAATAATTAAAGAGAGATTGCTGCAGCGAGATTAACAGCCTTGAAGATGTTCACATGTTTTGTATGTAAATCACACCTCAGAACTTGTTTGGTTCTTTGTCAACATTTAAAATTTCAACATGGTTTATATCCTAGCAAAAAGTTACATTTAAAATGTGGAGAGCCAGGTTGCCCTTTATCATTTTGTACGTATAGTGGCTTCCGAAATCACCTCAGCAAAGTACATAGTCACACTATTGATCAAGAGATTGATACTAATCAGGATCTTTCCACTCGGGGAAAATATGAGGCGGAATGCTCAAATGATCGCCCAAATTCTGTTGCCACTTTACATCCTTCACAAAGTCCTGTTGTTACAAGTCAGCTTCAATGTATGGCTCAATTGTTGCTCATTTGCAAGCATCAGGTCTTTCTGAAAGTGCTGTCCAAACAATTGTTTGTTCAATGGAAGAAGTTGTTAATGATGTTAAAATCCAAGCATGAGATGCAGTTCTTAAAACTGTTACTCCTGAAAGTACAAGTTCAGACACTTGTAGAAGAATAAATCACTGTTTTGATCAATTAGGTAACCTTTTTCAGCATTAGACACTGTGTCAAGGAGACATAAATATTATGATGAGAAATGGGAAATAGTTCTTGGGGTGAGAATGGATTTGCGCAGAGATAGAACTACAGGCAGGTTCCTGTAACGGACAAGTGCATGTATGTACCCATTCTGGGTACACTGAAATCCATATTCATTCATTTACAGGACAAACAGAGTGGAATTGGAGTTTACAAAGACATTAATGATGGGTCGTAATTTCCAAAACCATACACTGTTCTCACAGCAAAAGCACGCTTTTCAGATTCTACTCTATTACAACGATTTTGAAACTTCTAACCCTCTAGGTTCCAAGAGGGGGATCCACAAACTTGGTTGTATCTATTGTTGGCTCGAATTTAGCCTATTACCCAAAAACATTTAAAATTCAACTTAGAAGCCAATACTCACATCTACCTCTGAGACCAGTTGGAGATAGAAAAAATACACCAGCCGTGAGTGAGAAGAAGCAAGGGTCCAGCTTTATTGTTTCATTCCACCACACGAGATCCACACCGATGAGAATTCTCAGAAGTGATCCCCCATACCCTGAGCTTAAGCTCCAGTATTTATACTGTATTTACACACTAGATAACCCATAGGTTTCCAGAAAAGGCCTATTTCACTTACCCATAGAATTGAAACCAGGGGTTTTACTTTACACATAAAATCAGAACCCAGGCATTTCCAACAACCCAGGAAACAAAAACCCAGTGTTTCTATTTACCTAGGTTTTCAAAAACCAGGGTTCTCTTTTACCTAGGTCTTCAAAAACCAGGGTTCTCTTTTACCTAGGTTTTCAAAAACCAAGATTCCCATTTCCCTAGGTTAAAAAAATGACGTAAGCAAGACGACTAAACAACCGGGAGGGACCTTGGTCTTATCGTTATCTCGAGGGGGGGGGCAGCCACCCTTATAACTGGCTTTCTTCATGGTTCTCTAAAAATTAAGGCTTTCCTTGCGAGACGAGAATCTTCACCATCTGAATCATGAGTAAGTTATATTTTCCTTTTTTTCCTGTACTTCTCATTTATAATTTATTTTCATATTTGCACTATATTAGTTTATATATATTTATACTACTTGAAAAGCGGTTTACTGTACTTCCAACTTCTTAATATCATTACAGTTCTACTGTCCTGCATATGCTACTATTCTGTTTTTTATAGAGTTTCTCTATCACTATAAGATATTATTAAAGTTATTCATGTGTGTTTATGTATGTTGTGTCTACTTGCCCGCCCTTGACTGCACGAGTGTGTGTGTGTGTGTGTGTGTGTGTGTGTGTTTTAGCACTCCTCAGCTCGTACACTTCTTTTTGACTTTTTTTTTTTACTATTACTGCTCTTAAATTGCTCGTAATTCCAATCTGTCAATGTCCGCCTAATCCCGCTTCTACGTGTCAAGGTGCCCGTTTTTCCTTCTTCTCCCTTATGTTTATTTTATGACATTTTTTATCCACAACACTATTTTACTCTAAAAAAAACTCTGTACTGATTAATGTACATCATGCAGCTCTATTCTACATGGAAGATCTTAAGACATACGGTTTTGATGTGATACTAAAGCCCCTTATTGATGACCTGAAAATCTTAGAAACTGAAGTCATACAGCTTCATTGTTTTGAACCACCATTGTTTGGCTCAGTAATTCAAGTAACAGGAGATAATTTAGCTTTAAATGGCTTGCTGGGAATCTTACAGTGCAAGTAATTTCTGTAGGCTTTGTTTAATTAGTAAGGAAGAATCTATATTTACTGAAGGTCATTCTAGGTTAATTTTCCGTTCCAAAGAGGTTCATACTGAACACTGTAAGGCACTAAATGAAAATCCTGAACTGCGGTCAATATATGGTGTCAAAAAGTCATGTGTGCTCAATTCATTACAGTATTTCCATTGTACTGATAACTATGCTGTTGACATCATGCATGATCTGCTAGAGGGTGTGGTACAGTATGAACTTAAACTGGTTTTTGAGTACCTTGTTAAACAGGATGCAGAGCTTTAAAAACAAACCAAGTGGGTTAAAAATGGATGATAAGTGCAAACACCTGGGTTTGAATGCCATACAGTCATGGTGTCTTCTGCACAACACTCCACTGATATTTGGTGGTCATTGAAAGGAATAACAATAACTGGAACTTTCTCCTACTTTTGATACAGATTATATATATATATATATATATATATATATATATATATATATATATATATATATATATATATATATATATATACATCGATCATGTGACTGAAATGATACATGTGACTGAAATGATACATCGATCATGTGACTGAAAGGGGGGGGTGCTGCTGGGGGGGTCCCGGCTCAGGAGAGTGGGGCGCTTACAGGGCCGTGGTTTATGTATTGAAAACATTGGATTTGGTGGCACAAGGATTGCCAACACGGTGCGTGCCGCGGCTGGAGATGCTCTCTTAGTGCAGATCACTGGGAAAACTGCTCTCTCACACATTGATCTTACGTTCATCACACCAGGTCATTTCTATTTTGAAAGAACAGGATATGGGGATATGGGGTTGATCTATGTACCACCCAAAATGAAATTCTTAAACCTATTAGTGTGCCAAACACACCAACTGTAGTGTTGTAGTGCCTAATTAATTATGTGGAGCCAGACACTGAGAACACTCACGATTGCCTAGCCGAAATTCATATTTCCTCAAGCTTAAAAGTTTCGGGTCTGAAATTTCACAAACATTATGAACACCCTGTTCTGCCCAATTGGTTGAATTTAAAGCTATCACTACAGAGTGCAACCTGGTTAAGGGTAAAACTGCTAATATATAAATATATAGATAAATACTGACGTTTAGGCCCATGGATTGTGTTGTCTGTTTAGAGTTGTTTAAATGCAATGCGGTTTTCGAAAAACCGTTGGAACGCCACTTATCGAGCAAATAGTTTAATTGAATTCTGATTCTGACTGCACTTCTCACTGTATGTATTACAGATACCCATGAGTTTTAGCCAGTGTGGGAGGGGGAAGGTAGAGGAGTGATCTCTTACTTGCAGGCAACGGTGTGATATTTTAAAAAAATTTTCTTGACCAGGGATAGGTCCTAGATCTGGCATACCATCTCAAGTTACCGTAATTTGTGCTGATACTAAACGTATTTCGGTAGATGCTCTACCTCTTGCACTAATGACCTATTGTTATTAGGTCACTGCATGCGGACTAACAGCAATATGTAATTAACACAGCATGAAATGCTTACGGGTAGACCCATGTCTGTGTCTGTTCCTCATGATGGACTGCCACTGGAGTAATTGCAGATGAATCAAAAACATATATGAGACCACTAACTATTATGTATGAAGCTATCTATTCACAGGAAAAGAGCTGGGTGCATTGTTATGGGTGAGGCGTTACCGCCTCAACGGGGGGAGGTGTTCACCCGGAGGTGGGAGACCCGGCGCAGCGAGAGAATGTTGACTACAAGGCAGCAGCGGACTACAAGAACGTGCGACCCCTGGAGGATGCTACTCCAATGACGAGATGGTGGGGAACACGTGAAGGTCCGGTACGAAGCTGCTGTGTACGAAGCTGCCGTCAATGGGGGGTCTGCTATCGTAGAACTCTCAAGTCAGTGGCAGACAGGGTGAGAAAATGTGAAGATCCATACCCTGGGTGTACGTGCTAGCCTAACCTCTCCCCAAAGGGTGGCTCTCTACAGTACGTAAAGTGCTTGAGCTGAAGACAAACAGCATACAGAGGGATACTGCCAACAGAGACTGTCAAGTTGTATTGGTATAAAATGTTATAAAATGTTTGCGATATGACGCACTCAGGCACGAGAAAAGTATAATGGTGCTGTCGAGCACATAGTGCTGGCAGGGTGGGAATTTTTCCTCATAGGAGGTTTTTTTGCCCACCCCTGACTGCGAAGGATTGGGGTTGTTTTTTTTGGCGGGAGCAAGACTCTGCAGGTCCCAACAAATACAAAACTGTGGGCTGACAGGCCTCGTTGAGAAAGATAGGGACGTGTAGATCCAATCGAGTAGTTACTGCAGTGGCCACTCTCATACTTAGTAGTAATAATGAATGAGTAGGGGAACTCAGTTAATCACACTTATTATCGATGTAGGCAAACAAACGTATAATCAAGGTAGTTAGATTCGAGATAATAGATATAGTTGAAATGAGAAGCTAAGGGTTAGGAATTATGGTTAGGGGGATGGCCATGGGGTGCAGCAGAACGACACCCGAGACACCCGCTTAATTAAGGTAGTGTATGAGGCTTTATAGCCTCAGAGGGGGGAAATGTTGTGGATAAAAATGACATGAAATAAACATGAGGGAGACTTAGTAAAGTAATATGTAATTTTATTGATAATTCACAGGACTGGTGGGTGTGTAATCCTGAGGAGAGTGGTGGGGGGAAGAAAATGGGGTGCATCCTGGGGACATGGGATAGTCAGCGAAGGTGAAGTGAGAGGACCACTGAGAGTGGGGCGGACTGACAGGTGAGAAGAGGGAAGAAGGGTCGGGGACCAGGTCAGAGAAGATGACATCTCCCTCAGACTGAAAGCTGGAGAGGGGTTTTGGCTGTGTGGAGGCATCAATACACATGTTCACAGGGCAGATTCTGTATCGGAGAGGGGGGGCCCCGCATTTCCATTTCCAGAGGGGGCGCTGCGAAGAAAGTTAAGTAGCACCATGATTTCAGCAGTGAGATACGCAAGCTGATAATGAGTGTCCAGATCCAGATCCAGTAAAGGGGAGAAGAAGGAATGACGATGGGCACCTAGACACACAGAAGCGGTATTAGGCAGATATTGACAAATTGGATTCACACTTTAAAGATCTTTAAGAGTACTACACTATGGTTTATTAGTCGAAGAGTCAAACAGAAGTATAAGAGCTGAGGAGTACTAACACACAGACACACACACACACACACTCTCGTACAGTCAAGGGCGGGCATGTAAGACATACACACACACACACACATAACATTATAACTTTATAAGAATAATAAAAAGGAGTATTAAGATATTATAAGGGTAATATCTTATAATAATAGAAAACTCTTTATAAAATACAGAATAGTAGGATATGTAGGACAGTAGAAGGGTAATATAATGATATTATGAAGTAGGAAGTACAGTAAATCGTTTTTCAAGCAGTATAACTATATATAAAATAGAGATATAGAGCAAATATGAAAATAAATTATAAACTAGAAATACAGGAAAATGTAACTTACTCATAGCTCAGATGGTGAAGATTCTTGTCTCGCAAGGAAGGCCTTAATTTTAAGAGAAAACCATGAGGAGCCATTTATAAGGGTAGCTGAGTCAAGCTAAGGGTTAGGGTTTTGGTAAATAGTTACAAATCCTGTGTAATACTGTTGTCCATGAATCTCATTCTACGTCTTCTGTGTTCATTCTCTCTCTCTCTCTCTCTCTCTCTCTCTCTCTCTCTCTCTCTCTCTCTCTCTCTCTCTCTCTCTCTCTCTCTCTCTCTCTCTCTCTCTCTCTCTCTCTCTCTCTCTCTCTACCATTGTGGAATTGTGTATAGACAACATTGTATTTAAAAAAAACAAAACAAAATTGTCTTGTGTATTTGTAAATATGTTTTATCTAGCTTGTATTTGTAAATGTTTTAAATCTTAGTCCTTATTTGGAATACATTTTCAATAACTTACTATAACACACCCTGCATATATTATTTAGATAGTTATTTTAATTTTGACAACTGTTAATTTCACATTCTTCTTTAACAGTTAATTTTACACACTGAAAGAGCATCGGAATAGTAAATGTTGACAATGCCGCTTTTAAAAAATTACATAGATACAATATGTAACAGATAATATAATATAAATATTTGAACGGATGTTTTTACGTTAGGTTCGTCCGACCCTCCTCCTGGATTATCCTCGCTTTCTATTGGCTAGTCAGCGCTCTACACCTACGTGTGACTGGCCCCTGCGTGGCAGGTGAGAATTCTACCACTGAAAGACCAATGCTTATCTTAAAAATCCATGGACTTCGCAGAGTGCGATTTCAAGCTGAGTACTGTGCTGCTTCAGCAATTTGGTTTAAAATTCTAAAGGAGAATCTCTTCCATATTTCAGCAGCATGGAGTTTGTCCACTACCCTAGTTTTGGGCGGAACTGATAAGGCTTGTGAAGTGCTTTGGGTGAAGGCTCAAGCAAAACAAATGTCTCCAAAACTCAGTTGTGCATTGGCCTGGAATCTAACCCAGACTTCACAGAGGGCGCTTTCCAGGGAAGTATTGTGCTCACTCAGCAATTTGGCTCAAAATTGACAAGGAGCATACTAAGGCTCTTGTATATTTGAGCAACATGGACTGTGTCTGCTACCCTTTTTTTTGGACAGAAATGATCAGGCTTGTGGAGTTCTTTGGGTGAATGCTCAATATTCAAAACTCAGCCGTGAGTGGCCGGGAATGGAACCCCGGCCTCACGCGTGGTCGGTCAGAATTTGACCACTGAACCACCAATGCTTATCTTAAAGGAGTAAGGACAATGCAGAGTGTGCTTTTCATTAAGTATTGTTCTGATTAAACAGTTTGGTTTCAAAATAGAAAAGGAACATCCTAAGTCTCTTGTATATTTCAGCAGCATGGAGTTGGTCTAGTTTGGGCAGAAATGATAAGGCTTGTAACGTTCTTTTGGTGAAGGCTTAACTTTCAAAACTCACTTCTGCACTGGCCGGGAATTGAACCCAGGTCTCCCGCGTGGCAGGCGAGAATCCTAACTCTCTTCCTTATTTCAGCAGCAGTCACACACTATATTTCCAGATATTGTATAATATTATAATATCTCCTCTCTGCTCAACACGCATGTAATACAGTCTACATACCGTAGAGAAGTGTTTTTCAACCACTGTGCCGTGGCACACTAGTGTGTCGTGAGAGATCGTCAGGCGTGCCTTGAGAAATTGTCCAATTTCACTTAGTCTTAAAATTCTTTTTTATTCAAATTTATTCATGATTATCTGCAAACAATAAGCCATTGTTGAGTGTCTGTGCTGTAATATAGTGACTGGCAGAGTAATGTAATATTCGTCCGGGTGGCAGCAGGTAATTGCCTCCTACCTTCTTAGAGACGAGAGAATTAGTGACGCATGCGACAGGTCGTGGTGGCAGTGATGGAGAAGTTTTTAAAAAGGAAACATGCAAACTCCGAACTGGGCCCTGGACAAGATTGTGACCCAGGTGAAGGGCCTAGTATGAGTGGTGGTAAAAAGAAAGCAAAGACGGTGAGCTCGAGGCAATACAGCGAAAGTTATCTTTCGTTAGGATTTACTTTCACCAGCGATGAGATGACCCCGACTCCATTATGCTTGGTGTGTGGCGAGAAGCAGTCCAATAGCGCCATGGTGCCAAGCAAGCTTAAACGCTATCTCCAAGTGAAACACCCGTCGCTTCAAAACAAGCCGATGGACTATCTTGTTTGTCTGCGTGAAAACACAGAAACAGGCAACATTAATGAGAAAAACCACAAAGGTAAACTAGAAAGCCCTCAAAGCTAGTTGCTGAACTTGTAGCTAAATGAAAAAAGTCCCACACTGTGGCAGAGACGTTAATACTACCTGCCCGCAAAGACACTGTCAACGAGATGCTCGGCCCTGACGCGGTTAAAGACATATCTAAACTCCCGCTCTCAGATAACACATTCGCCAGATGTACTGATGACATGTCTACAGACATCGAAAGCCATGTTTTGGAAAAGATACGCATCAGTAGTAAATCTGCGTTGCAACCTGATGAGTCTACGGATATTCTCAGCTCTTGGCCAATGTGCGTTTTGTGGATGGAGATGCCATTAGAGAAAACTTCCTATTTTGTAAGGCACTGCCAGAAAAAACAACAGGAGAGGAAATTTTTTGGGTCAAATCGGAATATCTTGACCAGGGAGGACTTACATGGGAAAATTGCACAAGTGTTTGCACTGATGGAGCTGCAGCCATGGTCGGGCACACCTAAGGCTTCGTTAGCAGAGTGAAGGAAAGAAACCCAGATCTTATTGTTACACACTGTTTTCTGCACTGTGACACCTTCGTTGCAAAGACTTTACCAGCAGAACTAGTTCCTGTGGTGGATGATGTTGTGCGCATAGGGAACTTTGTAAAGACACGACCTTTGAAAAGGTATATTTGCATCTTTGCGTGAGGAAATGTGAGCGGAGCATAAAGCCTTATTGCTCCATACAGCGGTCCGATGGTTGTAGCGTGACAAGTTGCTGGTCCGTGTGTATGAGCTGCGGGAGGAACTTAAAGTTTTCTGACAAATGAGAGGTCTGATTACTCAAATCTGTTTGCAAGTGATGAGTGGTGTGCAAAGCTGGCATACCTGGCAGATATATTTCATCATCTGAATGAACCGAACACACGGATGCAAGGCCGAAATGAGATAAAATAAATGGATTCCATTTAAAGGTGCACCTCTGGCAACAACATGTGCAAAGTGCCAACCTTGAGATGTTCCCACTCACAGAGGAACGGCAAGATCACCCTGCTGCACTGTGCAAGGTAATAGGTAAACATCTGTAAACTCTTGAGGAGAAGTTGTCATTTTATTTCTCTTCAGCCTCCACTGAATGCCTTGACTGCTGTTGGAAAGGACATGACTTTACAGGAGCAGGAGGAACTAACTGAACTGAAACAAGATCGTGGTTTAAAGCTAAGATTTGCTGAACTTCCTTTGGACAGTTTTTGGTTGACTGCTGCCAAGGAATTCCTCATTCCGGCCAACAAAGTTTTGACATTGCTCCCATTTTCCTCAACATATGTGTGTGAGCTGAGCTTTTCAAGCCTAACTGCTATAAAAAACTAAAAACAGAGAGAGACTGAAAGCTGTTGAAGAGCTTCGTGTATGCCTTTCTTAAATTCCTGCCAGGATATCGGCTTTGTGTTCATCTAAACAGGCCCAGGTTTCACACTGAGTGAGTATAAATAAATTGAGAAACTATATTGTAATTATATATACTGTATTAGGCTACAGAGTGCCATTCTGTAACATATTTGGTCGGTGGTGTGCCACAAGATTTTTCCAATGTAAAAAATGTGCCATGGCTCAAAAAAGATTGAAAAACACTGCGTTACACTACACAATTTAAGAAGCTACACTTACTTCTGCTTCCATTTTAACACTTTTCAGTTTTGGAGCAACAACAACAACAACAACAACAACAACAACAACAAAAAAGTGTTGGAACAAAATAAATCTTATTTTCCATTCCAGGTTGCAGGTATTCGTGGGTGCAATGCAACACCGTTCCACACACAAATAACTCTTTTGAATGGTTAAGTGACTAAAATCAGAAAGCCCTACCAGCATATCTGACAAAGATGACTCATGAACCAATTCTTTAATCACTAGCTGAAAACGACGTATTGAATTTACACAAACGTCAAATAACAAATACAACATTCTACTTTCTCATGAATATGGTATAGTGCATTGCTTAATCAGCAGTTTTTCTTAGAAAGACAAGATATTTAAATTGAATGAATTTAATGAAACCACACATCAAGCTGTCTTTTCTAACAGAACATTAAATTTAGCATTAGCTCCCAGTTCCAGAAAGTTCTAGCCAGACATTCAGGGGGAAAGAATCAGAACAAAATGCAAAATAAAAAAAAGTAGTGAAAGATGAAAGTGAAGGAATAAACGAGGGGGTTGTGTCTTAGTTGTTGAGTAATTAAAAACTTAAAAAAAAGCTGTGAGATTCAGCGTTTGTCACAACGATGCCAAACGCTCTGCGTCTCCCAGCTATTTCTTTGGGATTGTTCCCAAACTGAGAAATCAAGGTTCTTCAGTCATGCTTCCCCCACAATCAAGCTTTGGAGTTGACTCCATATTCACAATGACTATAGAGTCGACTCCAAAGCTTGATTCCTTTGAATCGACTCTATTCCCTTTACCTGGTATCTACGAATTGACACCAGGTATTAGGAATCGCCCTGTTAATCATGATAATGATCCTATGTACTTAATACTGTGGGTTGTTCCCCTAACCTTTAATTCGAGATTTGTGCTGAATCGATTCTTGGAACAGACTCACTCAGTGTTGCAATCGATTTCAGAATATTAGCAAGGGTTTGAATCGTTATCATTTCCCTTGCTTCCATTTGTAGGAAGCTGCCTTAATCACGATGAACCCAGGCTACGCAGGCAGGACTGAGCTCCGGGACAACCTGGAGGCCGCTTCAATCCAAGTTACTCAAGGATGACGCAGAACTTAAAATAAAATAAACTGATAAATAGTAAAGAACACCAAAGTTTACATTTACTCCAAATATTTCTTTACTATCAAAGGTCATTATCACAGGATCCCTGGAATCAGGCACTAGGAGGAAATTCCAGGACAAATTAGGAAATAGAATTAACTGACATTTGCAAATTCTTTGCAACTAAAAAGCTGTACTCATATACTATATAACTTTTTTTTAAAAAAAAACATTTAAAGTATATAACATTAGCACCTTGTAATGTTATACTAGATGAAAAGTAAAGAATCCTGGAACATCTGAACATCCATAATCTGAACATCTTGAACCTAGTGTCAATCGAGTCAATCCAATCTTTCTTGTGTGCGTTTAACGGTATTCTGGTGGACCTCTTTCCTGGTGTGGGCGTCCCCGAGCACGACTACGGCGCACTTCAGTCGAACATCGAGGCAGCTCTATGCACCCGCTCCCTGCAGCCCTTCTCCAGCATGACCGCCAAGGTGATCCAGCTGTACGAGACCATGCTGGTGCACCAGGGCGTCTTGCTGGTGTGCCCTACAAGAGGCGGTTAGACCACGGCATACCGTGCCCTCGCTGATGCACTGCGCACCCTCCACGAGACAGAGGGCTGCGAGGTGAATCCCTTCTACAAGCCCATCGAGACCTACGTGCTCAACCCGCAGTCAGTGAGCATGGACGTGCTGTATGGTGAAGGCGACCCTCTCACACTGGAGCGGAGTGCCATCAAACGTCCCTCGGCAGTGACACCGCCAACACGCACAAGTGGGTGGTGAGTGACGTACCTGTGGACGTGCCTGTGGATTGAGAAAATTACCGCCGTGTTGGACAACAACAAGACACTCTGTCTGGCTAACGGTGAAAGGATCAAGCTCACACCTTCTACACACATGTTATTCGAGGTGTTACCCATCAGACACAGATAGCACCGGTCCTAAAAACCATCACAAACAAGCACAAGCATGTAATTTCCAAGAAGATTTTTTTTACATTAAACATGTTCCTGATGGAAAGGTCACACACAAACATATCTTTAAGACTTCACTCTTTCTCACGCCTATAATGAGCGATAAACGCATTCGAAGCATGTTATAAAGCCTCCTTAATGCATTACGCATAGTATTTAAATAAATATTATTATAATAACATGCACTACACTACATTATGCATTATGAATTCTTAACGTATTGTTAACACGTCTTTACTGTGAGCGGGATGATGACCAGACGCAGGCAGGCTCCTGGGTACTCATATCCGTAGATGTACTGATACAGAGCCATTCTGGCCACACACTTATCCAGATCCACGTCCCAGTATTAGCACAGCTGCTTCTGCCACTCAAAGTTACTGCTCGAGTCCACCTACGTGAACACATACACAAAGACGTGATGTATATACGATCTCATTGTATACGAATTGGGCATTCTCGCTGACGATATAGCGTGGATAGTTAAAAATGAGTGTGTTCATACTGTATAAACCTGGGAACTGATTTGCATATGCACTGCTGTCAGAGCTGCAGTTATTTTTAAAAGATTTATTAACAGCTTCTGACCAATCAGATCTGACCACACCCATGATTCCCTTCGCTCTGAAGAGAAGGTGTGTAGCCATCTGTACCCTTTCATTGATGAGCTCGGTGACGATGTCTCTGGCTGGCCATCTACAGTAATGAGAGCTGTGATGATGCTCTGATGTATTTTGGGTAAGTTACCCTAAAGCAGACTGGCCAACACATTCAGCCTCTGTATAAACACACACACACGCACAGAGTAATACCCGTACATTACCACATATTACACCATACACCATTATGTCATGTAATCAGAGAAGGAAATCTGAACTACAGTTCCCAGCAGCCACTGCATCACAATCACATGACCACCTGCACCTGGATCACATTCCTGGTAAGCACTTGTGTATTTAGCCACAGTTTTCACTGCACTCTTTGTCTCACGTTTGTCTTTCTTTACCTTTGTCCCTGGTGCTGTGTTTTTCTCTTTGGTTTATGTTTAGTCTTTGCCACAGTGATTTGCCCCAATGTCAGTGTCTTTTGTATTTTGTTTAGTTCTTTATTAAACTTGAAAAATCTGCACTTGCATCCGTCTCAACCTCCATATCGTGACACAAAAATATAAATATAATATAATATTATATATAAATGTGTGTGGGGGTATATATTAATAGAGAGAAAGGCATTTCTTCTCAGGGGAGAGGGGAGTAATCAATAGGAAGAAGGATCTGAGAGGGAACATGGACAAAATTAATGGAACTTTTTTCTGGTTCGGCCCTAAATTTGGGCCAGATTAAATTTCATCTGTACAAGTTGGACAATAGGGGAACATAGATCCAGTACCCTTAAACCCAATTAGAACTTCTATTCCAACCATTAAAACCATTTTTTATCTTGAAATCTAGGGGCTTACCCAAACAATAAACTCTAATCACCTAATTTTTAACCAATAAAAACTCCCTTTTCCAATGTTGAAACTCAGGGGCCAACCCTAACCCTGAACTTAACCATCAGAAACAAATAATATGTTCTCTAAACTCATCCTCCAACCCCCAATAATTAACCTCACCTAAAACGTCTTTTTTAAAAAGTCTTTATTTATTCATTTTCATATGGTTCATATACATGTGATTCATTTACGTATGATTCATTTTCATGAGATTCATGAAAATTCTTTTTTTTTAAAGTGGCAGAATTCATTTTTAACACAATATATAGATTAAAAAATATATATAATTTCTTTTCCATTTTTTTTATACAACTGATATTTTCTCATAGAATGTTAAATACATATAGAGAAATATATACAGAATGAAGGACAAGGTTTTGTGCCTGTGCCACCTCCCACACCAAGTGGGAGGTGTTGGGTTGGGTTGGGTTGAGTGTTGGGTTGAGTCATCCCCTAACCTAACCCTGCCTGAGCCTTTTTATTAAAGGTGTTTAATTTAGTTTGATGTGGTTTAGTTTGTTAGAATGTGAATTTATCCGTTATATGTAGGCTAGCTAACTGCGTAGTTAACTAACGTTAGTCAGCAGGACAAGATATTGCTGGTAAAACAGAGTTCATTACCAGTTCGAGTCATTTTAAAAAAGAAACCGTAAAGAAGCATGCTGACAGTAAAAAACATGAGAACGCCAGGGATTGTGTCATTGCTAGGTCTGCCCCTCGTGCCACCCCAATCGTGAAAGCAGTGCAACGTGCTAGTGATAAAGTTGCTAAGAAAGAGATGAGGGAATTGAAAATAAAATTCAATGCAGCCTACATTACTCTGAGCCTGAATAAGCAGGAATTGAATAAAAAAGTGAAAAAAAGAAACAAATGACTGCACATTTAAGTATTTATGGTAATATGATTCAAGATGGGGGCAGCACTGCCACTGTTGGGCCTTGAGCAAGCCCCTTAACCCTCTCTACTCCAGGGGCGCTGTATCATGGCTGACCCTGTGCTCTGAAACCAACTTCCTAACAACCTGGGATATGCAAAGAAAAGAATTTCACTGTGCTGTAATGTATATGTGATCAATAAAGACCCATTATTATTATTATATGACGTACTGAACATTGCACATATTGCACACTGTGTCTACTACTTTTATCTACTATCCACAGTCCAAAGGCTGTGGAGCTAGAAGGCTACGTGTGCGAATGACAAAAGATTTTAAAAATAAAATAAAAAATGTATCAATACATGAAATTAGATTACACAATGTAGTTGAGGTTTACATGAATAAGCAGAAATGTAATCATGCTTATCTTTCCTATAGCACAAATGAAAATCCCTCTCTAGATGAGCAGATTTGTCAAATGAAATGTTTTCCTTCTTATCCACTGCTACGGTAAACTAAAGAGTAGATATTCAAATTACACTGCTAAATATGACTAGCGTTAGCTACGTGTACTAGTGCAAAATAGTCCATCAAATGTATTAGCAGGTGTAGCCTATACACGAGTCCACTATTGGTCATATCACTATTGAGAACATGCCCCCAAATTCATTGCTTTAGTAGGATTTAATTGTAAGTGAAATGATAAATTGTAATGTCCTTAGTATTTGTGCAGTCTACAGGTCCTCTAACACTCTGTTAAATGAATAAATGTAAATGTACTATGAGAGAGATAAAAGTAGTAGACACAGAGTGTTTATTTTTTGTCTATATTGCTCATTTCATTCAGTGCTTTAACGTCTATAAATCCTGCAGAGATGTTATGTATGAGATTTGTAATGTAAATCACGCTGGATTTTACTTACTATTGTTATACAACTTAAAGGCAGTCATTTTTCCTGGTTTAAAAGACTGCATTCTACTGCAGACAATCTAAATGGAGAAACGTAATTTTAAAAATGATTGTCAACTTAACAACTTGTGTTCATAATTATGGTAATTTAGTAAAAAACACTTAAATTCCTTTTAAATAATGTGAAAATAAAGTGTGTTTGTGTGTGTCATATTTTTGTTTGGATGTCTGTGTGTAATACACATGGCCATTCCATGTATAGTAACATTTGTGTCAGGAATGGATGGGATCCCGAATTAACATAACTATATATATTTTTATGACCTACCACAGAGTGTTAGAAAGAACATGTGTGCAACGTGTGTGGGGTGGAAAACACATGGCCGTACCATGTATGGTAACGTTTCTGTCACCAATGGATGTGATCCAGATTTAACATAACTATAAATATTTTTATGATCATGACCTTTGATCTAGATATAGAGAGTTAGAATGTGTATCTTTTTGACCTTTGACCTATACCTGTCAAAACTAAGGGTACATTATATACAAACTATTTCTCTCTCAGGAGGACTCGGGCCCAGAGAGCAGCACAGGAGCTGGTAGAGAAGAACAGTTTACAGATGATGATGATGAGGAGGAAGAGGTCACCCTAGATCAGCCGACTACCTTTATGTTTTCCAAACAGCCACAACATAGTGTTGTGATGCAGGAGAACCAGACCGCAGCGCAGGAGCTACAGGAGGAGAACCCCTCACAGACATGGAGGAGGATGTGGTCGAACAGCCAGGATAATTTTACACCATAGAACAGTTAACCTGGTTCTTGGAGCAGATTTTACGACAAGATGATGTCGTACTAACAAACTACTTTCCGGATAGAAAAAAAATCATAAAATCTGTGGAGCACACAACAACAGGTGAGAATCTGGGCGTGCTGTCACCAACGAGACGCTTCAGATTGGGGATATGAGCATCAGAGGCAGGGAGGTGAATGAAGCAGGATCAGGTAACCCACCTACTTCAAACTTTTCAGAACAACCTGAAGAACTGTACACCACAGAACAGTTAAACTGTTTTCTAGACTTAACAAAAGGAAATCGTAACGTCTTGCTAACTAACTACTTCTCGGGCAGGGAAAAAATATAATTCAATCTGCACAACAAGCAATAAAAACTGAAAACCTGGGCGTGCTGTCACCACGGAGACGGTTCAGACTGAGAAAATGGACATCAGCCGCAAGAAAAGCTATAATATGAATAGCACTGTGGACATTTGCACACTATATGACTACATTGGACTTGTAGTAGAACTGAAAGGGTTGGGGTTTTCTGGGTTGAGGGTGGGGGTAGGGGGTCTGAGGGGGTTCTTCTCTCTTCTTTTTAAAAAAAAAAGAAAATAATAATTTTAAAAATGTAGATATGTAAATATACCAAAATTGAATACATTAGAGGTGTCTTAGTCTCTCTCTCTCTCTCTCTCTCTCTCTCTCTCTCTCTCTCTCTCTCTCTCTCTCTCTCTCTCTCTCTCTCTCTCTCTCAGGATTGTGGGTAGTGGGAGGAGTCGAGAGTTTTGCGGCACACTTTTGAGAGTTTGTTACTTTTAATCAATTTCTTTGTTCTTTTTTAAGATTCATGTAAAAAAAGATTAATCTTAGACATAAAACTTCTTTGAGCGCCGACTTCGGTCGGAAAACTTTGACAAATGGGGTGAAGCGGAGATTTCTCACGCTTGACTCTGAGACATGGATTTAAATGTACACCTGATGACTTCGTATCTGTGGAAGATGTGCTGGTTGCAGTCAGTGAACAGGTCGGTGGTCAAATATCCAGTCAGCTTGTAGGATGAATAAAGCTGTTGTTGTTTTTCTCCCCGAGGTTCAGATGGTAGATGACCTGGTTAAATGCGGACTCACGATTAACGACACGACCTGATTCCACTCGGTCTGAAAAATCTGGATATCAAGCACGTTATGTCGTTTCGGCGATTTACGAACATGACTCTGAATAAACAACAGGATCCGCTCAATCTGGCTGTAAAGCTGACTAATGAAGGCAAACATTACACAATCTTTATTAGTTCGGATCATATGCTGTGTTTTTTGTGCGGAGAACTAGGACATGTCAGACCGTCTAATCTTCAAACAACCGAGCGACATGCCAGACAAAATAACCAACCATAATAATAATAATAATAATAATAATAATAATAATAATAATAATAATAATAATAATAATAATAATAATAAACTTCATTTTATAAAGCGCCTTTAAAGCAGCTTCTCAGAGCGCTGTACATAAAATCACAGTCCACAGAAAAATAAAACAAATACAGGTTAATAAGAATAAAAACAACAACATTAATACTAATAAAAATAATTATTAAACAATCGAAAAAGACATCAGCAGTCGAATGCAAGTTTAAAAAAGTGTGTCTTGAGAAGAGCTTTAAAAATGCCAAAAGTCTGGGCTTCCCTGAGTTCAGGAGGAAGAGAGTTCCAAAGTGAAGGAGCATAGAGAGAACCATCTCGTTCCAGATGTTAAAACAGCACCTAAAGGGAATCCTGATGCAGGAGATGTAGAAAATCATGATTACAACGAGGAGCGGGTAAGTCAGGCAAGTAGTGGAGAAACATTGACTCAGACAGTAAATTAACATGATAAACCATCAGAAAAAGAACAGACAGAAATAGAAAGTAATAAAGGAGATGGTGAAAGTGAAGCAGTTGTAGATATTTGTACTCAGATGTCCACCATGAGTTCAGAGTATGCTCACTCTGAAAATGACTCAGATGTTAATCTAGAGAGCATAGAGAGTTTTTCTGATATGGATGATGCTGAAGGAACAGAGTCTCTCAGCGCTAGACTGTACACATTAAAGCAAATTAATGACTTTCTAGATGAGACTAAAGGAGCTCGGAAACCACAAATTGAGACTTTTTTCCCTGATTTAAAGCGCTTTTTGGTGTCGTGTAAAATGTCGATGAATAAAGCAACTGACGAAGAGCTTAGCATTCAGAAGCTTTATCGCCTCAGGAAAATAATAACAAAGGTAAAAGTCATGATTAACCGTAAGGCGAAGAAGGTTTGAATATGTTGTAATGAAGAGAGGAGATAATGAGACCTGTGTTGCGATGTCATTCGTCATTTATTCAATAGTCAGCATCATGGCATCCTTAAACTTATGATCTTTGAACATTAATGGATGTCGTGGTGCTGAAAAATTATTCGCTTTGTTCGATTTTTTTAGTTGGAAAAAAGCAAGTGTAGTTTTTCTGCAAGAAACACACACACATATATGGACAATCAGGTGCAATGGCTCAGTGAGCCATGATTCAAACGTGAGTGCCGGAGTAGAAGTTCTTATTTCATCGGATTTACAAATTCAAGACAGTAGAGCTGAAGAAATTATACCTGGCAGAATGCAAATTATAGAATTTACACTTTGAGTTACCGCAATCTCTTATTAATATTTATGCTCCGAATGATGGGGCAGAAAGAGCTTCTTTTTTAAAAAAAGTAAAAGACGTTATTTCAAAGGTTTCGCAGAATAGAATAATCATTTTAGCTGGTGATTTTAATTGTACATTCGATTACACTATGGATCGGAATCATGTTGAACCTCATCCAAATTCGTCTGAGACTCAAAAAACCGTTGTTCAGTTTCATAGTCTTGTAGATGTATGGAGAGAAGCTTTCCCTGGCAGTAAACAATATACATGGGTGAAAATGAATTCTAATACAGTTTCCGGTGCACGACTCGATAAATTTTATGTTCAGATGAACGACAGAGGAAGATTTTCCAATAGTGATATTTCGCCAACACCATTTTCGGATCACCACTATATTGCAGTAACTATGACTATAACGCAGAGTAACACATATTATAAGATTTGGCTTTTAATAATAGATTATTGCAAGATAAAGTTTTTGTACAATTAGTTGCTCAGTTTTGGGGAGAGTGGAGAGAGAGAAAATCACAGTATAATACTTTAAGCCAGTGGTGGGATATTGGAAATGTACAGATCCGGCTCTTGTGCCAACAATACACAAGGAGTCACCTGACTGAACTAGGAAAAGGTTAAGTTTTTGGAACAGCAGATTCTGAAGCTAAGCAGCTCCATTAGTGATGGTAAAGAGATGGAAACTGCAAAAATGCTTGACGAGTACAACATTATTTTGAAAAATTTGTATGAAGAGATAAGTCGTAGTACATCCATACGGGGAAGATATCTTCAGTTAAACAGCATGGATTCTTCAACAACTTTCTTTTCTTCATTGGAAAAGAACATCAGAGAAAAAAGAATATAAATCATCTTAAATTGTTAAATGGGAAAGAAATAACAGAAAAGAATTTTTTTTTTCGCAAACTCTATCTTTTTATGAAGAATTATATACTGTACAACCCTGTGACCTTGGAGCAATTAATCTGCTTTCAGATGGACTGCCGCATCTTGGACATGAAGATAAAGCAGAGCTGGAGAAACCTTTGTCCTTTCAGGAGTTAACGGAAGCTGTCCAGCAGCAATCTTCGGGAAAATCACCAGGATTGGATGGCTTGACTTCTGAAATTTATAAAGCCTTCTGGTCCCTCATTGGTCAGGATTTGTATGAGGTGTTTCTCGAAAGCTTTGAGTCAAATATCCTACCCATCAGTTGTATAAGAGCTGTAGTGACTCTTTTACCCAAGAAAGGAGATCTTGGTTTATTGAAGAACTGGTGACCGGTCTCTCTTTTAGGAACTGATTATAAAATATTGTCTAAAACTCTGACAAATCATCTTAAAAAATCTATAGCGTCCATCATCCATGAAGATCAGTCCTACTGTGTACCCTAGCGATCTATATTTCACAATCTTTTGTTGTGCGGGACATTGTGTACTTAACGGAACTGCATACATTAGATCTTGGTCTTGTGTGTTTGGACCAAGAAAAAGCCTTTGATAAATTTGACCATGAATACCTGTCCAAAATACTTGAAAGATTTGGCTTTGGGAATCAGTTTATTTCATGGATAAGGCTTCTTTATAAAGATGTCTATAGTATGCTGAAAATAAATGAAATTTTGACCAGACCTTCTTCTGTAGGTAGAGGTGTGACACAAGGGTGTAGTTTGTCTGGTCTCTTGTACACGATTTCCATTGAGTCAATGTTGAGGATGCTGAGAGACAAGCTGCAAGGATTTACAGTTCCAACATCTCACCTTTCAAACACACCAGTGGTGAAACTCACCGCGTATACAGATGAAATCCCAGTGATCATTAGATCTGAAGATGATGTTAAACATCGTACCTCATGCCTCAACATCTTTTAGAGAGCTTCTTCCTTACGGATCAATTGGGGGAAAAACTGACACTTTATTGTTAGGCCATTGGTCACACCAAAATCCACCTCAGCTTCCACATCAGCGCCCTTGGAATAAAGAGGGGGTTAAGATACTGGGGCTGTTCTTTGGGACTGAACAGCACATGAACAAGAATTGGGAAGGACTTGTAGAAAAAGTGACAGGCAAGCTCCAGAGATGGAAGTGAATTCAAGCCCAGCTTTCCTACAGAGGCAGGGTGCTGGTGGTGAATAATCTAGCCACCTCAATGCTGTGGCATCGTCTAACCGTGTTGGACCCTCCGAAAGAGCTTTTGTCACAACTTCAAAAAGCCTTTGTAGACTTCTTTTGTAGTGGTCATCATTGGCTTCCCCCCTGGGGTACTGTGTCTCCCTACAATTGATAGCGGTCAGGGATTAATTCATTTAGCCTCTAAGGTGAAATCCATGAGGTTGCAGACCGCCCAAAAACTGCTTTACTCGTCGGACTCTCTACCATGGATTAGCTTTGGCCTTGCCATTCTACGTGGAAAAAACAAGATGGATTTTGATAAAGAAATGTTTCTGATTTCGGGAAATGTGGTAAAAGACATGTTTAAGATAAGGTTTTATGGATCGGTTCTTGAAGCTTGGGGTTACCTTAAGTCGGAGCGGAAAGAACATTTTGGTTTTGATGAACCACTTCTGCACAGTCCTTGGTTTTCTAAAAAAATGCACTATATCCAACACCGAAATTTCTAACTTTGTTTTAGCTGGGATAACTAAAGTTGGAAACCTGTTTGACTTGTCGAATAGAGAATGTTTTTCAGTACAGAATCTAACTAGAAAAATTACTGGTAGATCAGAGAGAATAGTCGGGAACATATTAAAGGATTTGAAAACATCTTTTCCTGCATGTTTGTGGGATAATATATAACCAAGTTTATGTCCGGCGGTAACACAAAGGTCTTTTTTTCCAGAAGTGTACATAACTCCACAGGTAGCTCAAATTAACAATGGAGACAATGTAAACATGTTGTTATCCTTTAAAGGCTTGCAAAGTCTTCCGTTTTCCATGGTGAACAAACAAAATGCATATATTTCCTGTGTAAAGTCCGACTTTGTCAGACATCTAAGGGGGAGGAGGCATACAAAATGAGGACTCATTTCTTGAAGTCGGGAGATAATGAACCTTCATGGCGGTTATTGTATAAGAACCCTCTACCAAAAAAAAGTCTGGTGACTTACAGTGGCGGATTTTACATTGTGCATTACCAACAAAAGTGTTTTTGTTTAAATGTAAATATGCATCGTCTCCACTGTGTACTTTGTGTGATGAACTCGATACTGTGTTTCATGTCTTTTGTGAATGTTGTAAATTATCTCCGCTCTTTAATCTATTGTATACAATGTTTCGTAGTTTGGGGATCATTTTCTTGAAAACAGGGTTTATTTATGGGGGTAGATATTCTCGCCACAGGCAGGAAATCTGTACCTATTCGAATTTTTTGGTCGGTCAAGCAAAATTAGCCATTTGGAAGGCTGACAAAATGGGATCAGAAGGGAAAGAAGTAAACATGGTTAAATTATTTAAGGCCTTGGTTGAGTCTAGGATTAGATTAAAGTATGAATTTTACCAAATGAATGGTGATCTTCCGATGTTTGAGAAGAAATGGTGTGTAAACAAAGGGGTGACTTATAAGAGGCGAGAATCTCTTTTTCAATTGGTAATGGTTGTTAAAACAATGTGTTCTGTATGTTAAGGTTTTTTAATTGTAGAATAAATTATATTTTAAAAGTCAAAGTCTCTCTCTCTCTCTCCCCCTGCAGATGTGTTGTTATCTCTAGCATCCCTGCTGGTGCCTCTGCAAATTACACCTGCAACATGAGGGGTCGTTATGTGAACATCATCATTCCCAATGTTATCCAGGCTCTCACGCTCTGTGAAGTGGAAGTCTATGGGGTTCCAGGTTACACTTTTATATCCAGTTCACAATTTCATTTACATTTGAAGTCAAATTAAGTTTTACAACAGCTGCTAAATATCAACATTGCTAATTTTTTTTAGTGCCTGTTACTAAGAGGGCATTTCTGAGATTGAAGTTTAACATCAGTGAGTATCTTATGAACGCTACTGTGAGGGACAAAATTATCCAAAAGGTTTGTGTTCATGACATGTATGGTAGATTCATAAATAAATAAATAAATAATACTAATTTTTCATCATAGACGATATCTGCCAATGCCCAGCCTTCAGTGCATCAGATCTGTTGGACTACAGAACCAGAGGTGGAAAATGAAACTTAAAAAACGGTAGGAAATATCAGTACTACTACTGCAATAATAATAATAATAATAATAATAATAATAATAATAATAATAATAATACAACTACTTCTACTGCTAATAATAATAGTAATATAGCGATAAGAGGCAATCTGTCCAAACACTCCCTGCATATAGCACTCCCAGTGGCCAGTTCTTGTCAAGATTCATAGAACAATAAAGAGACCATATGTGAACATACTTATGCATATCACATTTTGTGATGATAACTCAATGCTAGTTGTGTAACCTACCTGCTGAAAGCCGACTGGCAGAAGGCAGACATTTTTGAAGTAATTCAGTTACAGATTAGCAGAAAGCGCACAGCAAATTCTGCTCAATTGGCATTTTGGTTCCTGAGAAACAGCTATTTGAACTTAACGCTGACCCTTATAAACATGAACAGCACGCCCCAGGTAGCCAATTTGAGCGAGATTGCATTGGATACTAGGAGGTCCATCCCTGAACTTTCTATTCAAGTTTTGTGGCAATAACCCAATGGGAAACTTTTCAATTATCTGATATCTGATTGGCCAATGACAGGCATGTTTTTTTTCAGTAATTAAGTCATCATGAGAATCTATTATAGATTAGCACATACGGTATATCTACCATATCAAATTTCAGCTTGATCAGACATACAGTTCCTCATAAACAGCTATCTGATCTTAGCTCTGCTCCATTTGTATGACCAAATTTGGCACATAGCAAAAAATGCTAAACTAACTTTTGCCAACTAGTGCTAGGATGTTTGGCCTAGCTTCAGAAATTTGGTGACAGTCCTCATTAATTAATTTTTGGTGTGATGCTCAATAATTATCAAAAACATGTTGACATTTGTAAACAGCAACATGTCACTTTCCTGGGTAATGGGAGGAAGTACTACAACCCCAATTCCAAAAAAGTTGGGACGTTGTGAAAAATGTAAATAAAAACAGAATGCAATGATTTGCAATCTCATAAACCCATATGTTATTCACGGTAGAACATAAAAAACAAATCAAATGTGTAAACTGAGGAAATGTAGCATTTAAAGGAAAAAAATAGGTAACTTTGAATTTATGGGCGCAACACGTCTCAAAATAATTTGGACGGGGCAACAGAAGGCTGGAACAGTAAGTGTTACTAAAAAGAAACAGCTGGAGGAACATTGTGCTACTAATTATGTTAACTGGCAACAGGTCAGTAACATGATTGGGTATAAAAAGAGTATCTTAGAGAGGCAGAGTCTTTCAGAAGTAAAGATGGGCCTCTGTACACCAATCTGCGAAAAACTACATCTACAATTTGTGGAACAATTTCAGAATAATGCTCCTCGATGTAAAATTGTGAAGGCTATGAATATCTCATCATCTACAGCACATCATATCATGAAAAAATTCAGAATCTGGAGAAATCTGTGGCCCGAGTCTCTTTCCATAAATCTTAAATAAACACCTCCTTATAGATAGCTTCACCATATCAACGACTAAAAGTTTTTATTAAAGTAGTATAGCACAAATCTGTTTATTATTAGACTTTGATTATGTGGAATGTTTGCCAGAGAAGTCTCTGTGAATGATTTGCTATCATAGAAAGGATAACTTATTACAATGAGCACATTAATATAAACCTGAGATATGAATTGCAACCTTCAGACCTTCTGACCTATCAGATTCTAGAGTGCAACAGCAGTGTGATATAATTTGTATTAAATACACTAAAATGTCTAATAATAGTTCCATGAAATTTGCAGAAAATCAGTTTACTGTTACTTATTTATTAATTCATTGATTTATTTCTTTTACCTGAGTGATATTACAGTCAAGAATTTTGTCATTCTGACTTACAGGTGGCAGAAATATATCTGAAACAACAAGAAGAAGAAGCGGAAGAAGAAGAAGTGTGTGTTCAAAGAACAAAAAGAAAGAAAAAACATCAAATCTGTGAGGTTTGGGTTTAGCACTTGAAAATGCTAGCTAACTGATGTTATAGGTTTATTAATTAGAAGTACTAGAAGTTTTTTAGTTTGTTTGTTTGGGAAATGTATCCATGAAAAATGATTACCACAGGGTTTGTACAAGGTGCTTGAATTTGGCATTTGGAAATTTAAGTACTGGAAAACCTTGAAAATAGCCAATATTTTTTTTTATGTTAAAAAAGTGGTTAAAAAGTGCTTGAATGATAAAACGTCAATAAATAAAAAATAACAATCACTTTAAAGGGTTTATTTGCAAAAGAACACGAATACAATCCTTTCACTCAAAATATGACTCCCCGCTGCACCCCTCCTCGTCCTGCCGTTCACTCATTCATTTTAACAGGGACAGCTTCGGTCCACTTCTCAGACCCCTTTAGCAACTTTTTTTTTTTTTTTTTTAAAGCATCTAGCGACATATCTAGCGACTTTTTGGACAACCCTTAGCTACTTTCCATAGAAGATAATGGCCAGTACTGCGCGCGAGTGCGAGGTCCTGCTTTCAGAAACAGAAAAAATGTCCAGAATGTCTCTGAAACACTTCAGCCTATGATTAGCCCTGGATTCCTGGGAGGACACTGTAGCAGTCTCTGAGGATTTCTTCTCATCACTCCACTGTAAAAACAAACAAACAAAACAAACAAACAAACAAAAAAAAACAAACCACTAAATGCTAGCTTCATCTTCTTTTAATTTGATTGTCAGTGCTCAACTCAAACCAACAGCAGAATTATTAATAATATCAAGAATGATTGTGTCTAAAATCAGCCACTGATTATATCCCACTTGTTTGTTTCTAGATAGTATGATTTATTTAGCCAAATCTAAACTCACTTCTCCATTTGTGTAACTGGATACTCAGGATAATAAAATTTCACTCTCGTTTCCATCCACCCCCATTTTCTACATCTCCTATCATACAGGAACCTTGAGCCTATCCCAGAGATCATAGGGCACAGGACAGGGTACACACTGGACAGGGTACCAGTCCATCGCAAGGCACACTCACATACACATTCACACACCCATTCATACACTACAGACACTTTGGACATGCCAATCAGCCTACCATGCATGTCTTTGGACAGGGGGAGCAGCACAGGGAGAACACGCAAAATACGCACACACAGGGTTGTGGTGGGAATCAAACCCCCAACCCTGGAGGTGGGAGGCAAACGTGCTTAGCACTAAGTCACCGTGCGCCCCACTCTGGTCTCTTTAATAAAAATGTGACACACAGAATAGCGCAATGTGCTATCAAATAAATAGTGGGTGACTGTTTTCTTTATAGTGTATATGCACTGTAAATGACTTCTTATTTAAAAACATAAATGTAACTGACATGCTGCTTTATTAAATCATAGCAACTTGAGCACCTGCCTAGCCCTACTCTGAATATGAGGAACTTTCCTACACAACTATTGACATAACTAATGGTCTGCACTTATATAGTGCTTTTTAACCTGAGCAGTGTTTCCCATTCACCCATTCTCACACCAATGGTAGCAGAGCTACCATGCAAGGTGCTAACTTGACATCAGGAGCAACTTGGGGTTCAGTGTCTTGCCCAAGGACACTTCGAGTCATGTGGGCCAGGAATCGAACCTCCAACCCTACGATTAGACAACCTGCTCTACCACCTGAGCACAGCCACCAACTAGATAACTAGATGTTTAAGTCAGCCTATCCCATTCCTTCATTTTCTTGTTACATATAGATTAAGTCTCTTAAGTGTTTCCTACATGTATATATTTTTTTAAATTTGCATATGTCTACCAATATGTAAGCCAATGCATATGTTTTACACTACTAATACAAAATGTCCCAGTGAGGCCTTCTACACCCATCAAAATATTGCCATCTCACTGTTTGACAGAATAAAATATAGCAATGATGCTTTAGAATTAGATAAATTAAGTTTCTGCAAAATATGAATTGAACTATTCATTTAGAATTCAAAAAGTACATTAATGACTTTTGTAATGACTACTCTGTAGCCCATGTAGCACACTAACCCTAATGTGCATGACCGCATGTACTATGTTGCAATAATAATAAAATGTATTATTATTATCACCAAATAATCACTTCACTGGACAGGAGTGTGATGTGATGTAACGACACAGGACAGTTAGCAGGAAGTAAGCGCAGGAGCGCCGTCTTTATTGATAAACAAACTAACAGAACACAAGAAACGCGGTCTATGCTGAACAGGACTAGCTGGATCAACCATGGAACTACAGTCTAGGCATTACTCGAAAACAGAACATGGAACTGAGACCGCTAGCATGCTACACGCATTCTAACACAGTGCTAAAGCTATACTCCTTAAACACTACTAACGTTACAAACTATAATACTGCGCGAAGTGCGCAGCCACACGAGGGGTTTAAATAACCAACATAATTATCTAAAGCATAGACACCTGGAGAAATAAAGACACACCCTCGAACATAAGCCAATACCTGGACGGGAAGTAAATCAAAACAAACGAGCCGCGCGTGTCCATATGTCAGGGTCTCGTGCACGCGCGCTCTGCAGCAGTCTTTGCGCTTCGACGACACAGCGCCACCCACCGGCGGAAGCGTAACAGATGTAAAAACAGACTTAAAAACATTGAGTCATTTAACACAGGTCAACTGTTTTCTATTATACAAGCAGCGTGCGTGTGTTCCGTTTCATTTTCTTTTCAGGGATAAACATACTGGAAGATTTTTTGTTGATCTGGCACAAAATTAAATTGAACTAAGTTACATTAAAAGGGGGGAAACTTTGGGTACCAAGGTTATAAGTTATAAACTAGGGAACATTGAGTGAGAGAGAGAGAGAGAGAGAGAGAGAGAGAGAATCGTGTGGTCTGCGCCTCTATAGCACCGCTCTTCTACAGTAAGTGCTGAGGGGGAGACCTGAATGTCGGGCTGCCAGATAGCTTCATTTCAACTATAACTATTAACTGGATGGGGTGGGGTTAATATTTGACTAGTGCATAAATTACACCTAATACGTCTAGGTCACTAGTTACTATTAGCTATAATTTAATCAAAAAAGAGAACCTAGTATGTTTATTAGAAACCAA
>NW_026521090.1:728943-733943 GCF_001660625.3 Ictalurus punctatus
GCTTTCTCCCCTACAACTAACAATCTCTTACTCTTGTCTTTGCTGCTCTGTTCAGCTCTTCCTACTTTCCTACTGACTGTTTCCCACTCACCTAGTCAAGTTTTATTCAACATTTGTTCTTTTCATCTAGACTTTAAATTTATTTACTCTTCACCATCTATTCATATGCTTTCAGTTTGAATGAAAGTGAGCAAGTGATTTCTAGCATGCTAGCCGTGTTAATGAATGATAGCGACCATGCAAAGTTTGCTCCAGTCGAAGAATAGCTTGTTTCTCTATGAATGGGACTGTTGTGTAAACTTCTCCTTTGAAACTGCTTTATCCTCTTTACTCTTTATCCTCTTTAATTTTGTCTATATGATTAATGTGTGGGATTTTAGCTTGTTCTTATGAAATGGGGGTTTGACTCCTGTACTTATGTTGCTTTTTTCTAAAGCCTACAAACATTTGCAATATCTGCCACAAGCTCTCCCATTTTCTCCAAACTACTAAATTTGAACTTTTTTTGGACAAACCATTTTGAGCCTTTGCTTTTATTTCTTTTAACTATATGCTTTGAGAACTAATAATTTTCCCCCAATATCTGATTCTGACTATTGTGCTAGTAGGTCATTAAGGCTTGAACCTTATGAAAACTTCATTTAGACTGATTTGCTAGCCTAAGCTCAATCGGTTTTGTCCGATCTAATCCACAAACTGAGCAGGAGTCACACCCGACTCCACCTGTTTAATCGGTCGATCTTGACTTTCAGTAGACTCGGGTGTGGCTTCTGCTTGGTCAGAATGAAAACCTGCACCTGAGTTCTGAGTCCTGAGTTCCTGAATACTAGATGTTCATACTAAATTACTACAGTCTTTCACTTATCCCAGTATTTTTTAGATAGTTTATTAGGGGACAGTGCATTTTCCCAGATGTTTTTTCCCCAGCAAGTTTTTTAGTGTCATGTTTTGCATTCCAATTCACATCTCTAGCTCAGTTCTCTCCTCCTGATATCTTTTGCAGTCTAACAGAATGTGTTTTACCGTCTCTTGTGTATTGCAGTGTGTGCAGAGTCCAGTGGGGTGTTTACCTATTCTGTGTAATGTTAGATTTAAGCCAGCATGAACTATTCTAAGACACATAATTATCATCTCTTCCTTTGGGTTCCTGCCTTGCCTCATACATATGTCCCGGTATTCCTGCCGTATTTTATGTGTCCCTTTATAATGGTTTTAACATCTGCTCTACTTAATGGTACTTGTATATCAACTGTTTCATGCTTTATCGATCTTTTTGCCAGTACATCTACAGTTTCATTTTCTTCCACCCCTACATGTTCAGGAACCCAAAAGAAGGAAACATTCAGCTCCCTACCATGGAGTATGAGAAGCAGATAAAATATTTGTTAACCAATGTCTTGTCTACATGATGTTTTCCCAGACTATATATTTGATAGTGCAGATAGACTGTCAGAAGCTATATCGACATCTTAGTTCTGATTATTTTTTTCCGAGCGCTGCAGTGACAATAGGACTCCTGATAGTTCTACGGTGTACTGATAAATGATCAGTCGCTCTTTTTTTGACTGCTACTTCACGAGGAATGAACAAAGCCACACTGCGGCCAGTCTTGAGCCATCTGTATATACAAGTCATTTATTCTGATAATGGTCCATATATTTTTGAAGTATTATCCACTGTGGTGCTATTTTAGATTCCTCTTTTAATATTTGTTGTAATCTTGTATCTACAGATGGTTTTATGAATTTCCAGGGTGGTACAGTTCACCTCTATGGGGCTTTCTTGTAGCTGGCTGAGGCCTGCATTTTGTGCCTATACATTTCTTACCCATCCCAAACTCTTAAAGAAGTTAGTCCTATAAAACTCTGAGCATTCTTGGTGTACACCCTGCTATACCCTCATAGATTTATCCAATATAAATCACAGCATCTCTCCTGTCTCGACCTGTAACGCAGTCACTGGTGATGATTTAAATGCTCTAGTACAGATCCAGAGTTCTTGCGCCTGTTCCACGTCAAGCTTTTTAAGATTTTTAAGATACATTAGGCGACCGTAATCAAAGACAACTCTTGTAAGAGCCTGATAGATATTTATGAGCGATGCCCTACTTGCTCCCCGGTCTCAGAACATTATTCATCTTTTTACATTTGTTCTTAATTTTATCAATATGCTGACCCAGGTAAACTTCTAATCAAAAAGCTCTCCTAAAAATCTCACAGCCTTGACCTGTTCAAGATCTTGCCTGTGCAGTTTCAATGGTGCTGTTTTATGACGTTTAGAAAAACATATACCTTGTGATTTTGAAATTGATAGTTTAAAACCCTATTCATTTGCCCACTGTTCTACTTTCCCTATTGCGTATTGCATTTTCTTTCTTACATATTCTATATCCCGACCCCTAACCTCGTCAGCTGCATAAAGCGACTTACCTATATTTTTACCTGATAAAATGTCTTTAATCATAATATTAAACAGTATTGGGCTACATACACTGCCTTGTGGGGTAAAATTTTCTGCTGCATATCTATTTGAGTACTCTGCACCTACTCTAACTTCTATTGGCCTTCTGTTCAGGAAGTCTAATACCCAATTATATATATATCTTTCCGTTTATTCCTAATTCGTCAAGTTTAATAAGAAGTCCATCCTTCCCAAGGGTATCGTACATCTTTTCGACATTGAAAAATACAGAGGTGACACTTTCTTTGTTAGTTTGAGCTTTCCTAACTTCTGGGTCTAGGCATAAAATGGATTCTACCATTCTCCCCCTCCCTTTACAAAATACTGACTGATACGGTGAGAGAAGAACTTTACTTTCTATATAGTGATCTAATCTATCTGTTATCATCCTCTCCGTAGTTTTCCCTGTGACGTTAACACTGTGGGTCTGTAACTTGACGGATCTGACTGTATTTGCCGGGTTTGAGTATTGGAACCGTTTCCGTGTTAGTGGGATTTTTCCTGTATTCCATACCATATTGAACAGTCTTAATAATACATCAAGCATGATGTCTCTCATGTGGCCTAACATGCTATAGCATGTACTGTATTTCCCTGATGTCGTTTGCCGTGCGTTTGATATAACTCTTTTGAACTCAAATAGAGTAAATGGCAAGTCCTTCTTTCTACTATCCCTGGATTTTGGGCAAGTGTCTGATCTCTACACTGCTTGGCTGTTGAGGATAGGTTTTCAGTACTGTGGAGCTTCACAAAAGTTTTTACCAAATGTTGTTTTTTTTTCTGCATTGCTAATTGCATTTTTATTGTTGCTATTTAACACTGGTATTTACACACCGTTTCTTATTCCACTCATTTTCCTAATTGTTCTCCATATGTCCGATAGCTGGGTTTCTCTTCCAATTTTATTGCAGAATTGTCTCCAATATACACGTTTTGCTGATCTGATTGTTTTCTTACCTACTGCTTGCGCCATTTTATAGTTAATCAAAGTTTCCTGTGTACGGTGAGCTTCGAGTTTCCTAAAAGCTTTATTTCTCTTTTTAATTGCTACAGTACAGCTCTCATCCCACCGTGGCACGCTCTTTCTTCGTTTACTTCCTATCTTTTTTGACATTGTTTCTTCATCTGGTCGTATAATGGCCGTGGTCACTTTTCCGTTCGTTTCTTCGACATCTGTTATATCCTTATTCGCTAATCCCACACATTTCAGTCCGCTCTACGTTTGGAACATCTGCTGGTCGGCTTTCTCTAACTTCCACCTTGGCGTTCTCGCTACCTACTGTCGAATGGTCTAAACCCTCCCATGCGTTGATTCCTGCAATTTCAGTTGACGTTATTGTCAGATCGATAGCGCTTTCTGCATTATGTGAACTACAACACCACGTGTCCTTCCCGTCATTAACACATACCAAATTTTTATCATCTATAAATTCCTCGATCACTGATTAATTTATATCTGTATTCTTACTCCCCTGTATTGTGCTGTGTGTGTGAGTTAAAATCCCCACACCGTACTAATTTCCCTCACGTCAACCCACATACTGCATTTGGTGTATCGGTGCTCTGTCTATTACGGGGATTGTAAAAGTTGAATATCGTTATACTGTCTTTTCCTGTCCGTAGTTTGACTACCACAGATTCGTGTTCTTTCCCTTTATTGATTATATCTCACATCATTTCTTATAAAAGTTTCTACCCCCTCCACCTTTCCCCTTTCCCCAATCATTTCTGATTGTACACTGCAAATTTTAGTGTTATTTTTACACTCACAGTGTTAAAATTAACACTTATCAAGAGTTTATATAGGTCCACACTAAATAGAGTTCAATTTACACTTTCAGTATTGTTTTTTTCCTACACTCTCATAGCGTTGAACAAGCACTGTAAGTGTTCCCTGTTAGCACAATTGGTGTAGTTTTTTTACTCTTCACAGGCTCCATTTACACTAAGAAAGTGTTGAATCTACAGTAAATGTGTCAATAGCTCAACCTAATGGAGTTATTTTCAACACTAGTGTAATTAAATGTGATCTACACCCTGTCTGCCTAAAAATGCAGACCTTTAAAATGTGTGTACTCGTCAATAAAAGAACAGCTAACACATCAGTTGCTGTATAAGGTTGAACTTTTATTGACAACACAGTATCTTAGATGTAGCAAACCAGCATGAATTGAGGTGCAATATATTCACCTCATAGTGAATATATTCATCTGACCCATTTGGACCCTGTAGATCAAAAGGCATGTAGAACTTCAAACTCCGGGCTTTTACAAGTTCACCCAAGTCACATACTGTCGGCTACAGCCACGCTGCGCACATAATAACCTAAACTTTAACGAAGGATAGAAACTGTACGTGACTCTCGTGGCTTTGCATGCATCTCATTTGTAAGTCGCTTTGGATAAAAGCGTCTGCTAAGTGAATAAATGTAAATGTACTAACATTTAACCAAGTTCAAAAGCTTTGCATGCAATTCCTTTACTCTGGGAGACTCACTGTTAAGACCAACATCAATGTTGTAGATCGTAGTCTGCAGGAAG